>NC_071286.1:25840617-26075617 GCF_943735745.2 Anopheles bellator
CGTCCATTCTCTCACTTTCCACTTCTTCTTCATTCTCACTCTCACATACATTTACATTCAGAATAATAGATGGATGATCACTACTATACGAGGGAAAACAGAAATAATAAAACAAAGTTGGAAAGCTTTACAGTACACTTTTGATGTTCAATTTTTGAATGCGCCTTGACTCTCGTTGACCAAGGGAGTCAAATGGAGACGCCTGGTATCGATTGATCAGCCTTTACGCTTTCAGTAAAGAATTTGATAAAATATAATTGGAAATTGGAATGTTTCGTAGATTAAGTTTGACGGTTTCATTATTGACCATCAATAGATAAAAAGGAGAGAAGCGACTTTCGCAATCCGTTTTTGTTTTTGTTTTGCTTCAGCATAGTGGTTTTTGCTCAAAATACCGGAAAACGATGCACGATTAGAGAGCGTTTGGTTTCGTGTGACATAAAAACCCGTACAATGTTTCCTTTCTCCCGGCAGAAAATCAATTTTCCCGTGACCGGCGTCAAACCGCAAGAGCAAGCATACAACGTGGAGCCAGCAGCAACCCGCAGCTGCCAGCATATTTACACATCGTATTTCGCGTCAATTGTTTTCTGCTTGTATGAGAATCGACTTTATGGAGTGTTACTGGCCCGAATCTTCACCGCATCGATCCCTGCGTCCCATTGCCTGCCCCACCAAGCAATGTCCGCTCTGCCAACGATGGTTCGCACTAGTTGGGCGAATGCAACCAGCACAAAAGCACATGTTCTTGCTGATGGCGTACAAATATGTACGCCGGGGATGGGTGATCGAAAATCGAAAAAGAAAAAACCGGTACAGCTATGAAAGTAGCGGAGCGCAAAACATCGGTGACTCGTTTTGCGACGTAACCCCTGACGATTTGGCAGGCATTGTCAGGTTTGGGAAAGTATACCAAATTCCAAACGAGTGCTTTAGCAAATGGATTGGAATCTCCGCCGTTCGCCGTTGGGCATAGGAAGGGAACATAGGATGGGTTTACTATTTTTGCGTTCGTCGTTAAGTGCAAAATGTGCTTTTGTTCACCGATGCGCTTTTTGACACTTGGACACCAACCTTGGCGACGCAAAGTGTGCCAAAGTGAACTGGAACGACACCGGAACACACGAAACGAGGACCGCATAAAAAAGTTAAAACATCTAATAAAAACCAAACACAAAGTTGATGTTGAATACAAAGCAAAATCAAGGTGAATACAACAGGAAATGGCCACAACCCAAGAATGTCTCATAGCTGAGCATCGGTTCCCAGGCAAGGTTAATAATGGTTTAACTTTCATTGCTTAAATACAAAAAATGTCACACAAAATAGCGAACAAATAACGGGATACAATTTCGATGAGCAATTTAGCATAAAGCGCAGACAGTAAAGACACATTGTTGTATCTTATTATGACGTGTATGCTTCTTTGTTAGGTTCACTTTTTTGTTAGCATTCTTCCACACTGCTGGCTTGCTGCAGCATCAGCTGTTGTGATAAATTGATATCTTCATGCTTGGAGAGGTCTCCTTTCAAGCGAAACACTGGCACATTCTTCTGCCTTCTGCCAACAAGCGAAGCTGTCACGAAGAACCAGTAATTTCATCCTCAACTAGCCACTTGCTCCACTATCATGAAAGACAAATATGCTAATGCTGTGGATGCAATCCATCACGCAGGGCCCAGGGACTTTTTTCAACCTTCTATCAAACCTCTGATCACCGTGCTTATTTGAGTGCAAAATTGAGACAAAGTGGATGATGAGTTTTAGTAATTCATCAATAACTATTACACGGTGGTCTAAACGTAATGATGCATTCTATGGCTTTACTGCATCTACCACCGGGTGACTGTTGAAAGCTGTATCATAAATGCATGAACTATGTTTAAGTAATAACAGTAAGAGAGTAATAAGTTCTGACAGCGATCGTTTTCAGGGAAAGGGCAATAAATACAAATGGATAAGAAACCTATCGATAAATTTAAAAAAGTCTCACATTTAAGTTACTTTTCCCATTATATTGAGGATAATAACTAAACGTTCCATTCGGCTAAATTCTTAATCCAGTTAAGAAATTAATCGTCTGAGCTGTCAATTCAACGCAATGAAAGGAACAGTGAAAAGCAAACAGTTTTCAATAATTGATGTTTTAAAAAATGAAAAAATTCTGCCATTTTCATTTTAAAAAAATTGGGTCTGAATGTGCAAAATTTTTAACAGTTACGCAAGATACAGTTGCAGTGGATTTTTTCGCACTGGAATCGATTCGATTAGGAAATCGATCAGTTACAACCTCATCTTACGTATGTTCGTGGTTTTGATAGTTATCAACCAAAATAAAAACTTATAAATAACTAACAAAACAAATATGCCAGTATATGCGTAATTGTTAAGGAGACCACATTCACATTCTTGAGCCACCTACCGTTGATTCTCCAATCACAGCAAATGGTAAAGGATTGCGGCTAAGCTTACCGAATAGATACCGGTTAGGGGATGCACAATCCGTGTGAACGGTTTTATTGAATGTCAGTCGTGCTTCTGTCACTCCCTGTGCCCGGGGTTCTCGGTCAGTGCAGCCGGTCTTCAAGGTCTCGGCACTAATCCTGATTGAAGACGGTTGCTCCAAGCAAACCCTCCGTGTGACACGGTGACAACCAGTGAAACGAAAACTTTCAGCTGATTACTTTGAATTTTCCTAGGCCCCTAATGACATGTTTAGCTTGCTTTACACTTGCTTATTGATAGGTTGGGCAAAAGTACGGCGTTAGCCCGGAGACAATGATTAATGCCGATAAGATGGATGTGTTGCTGGCCCTGAAACAACGTCCGCACAACCACACACAACCGTAGGGACGGTGCGAAAGCCGCTGTCGGCAATGAAAATAAATCTGTGCCGTAAGGAAACGTCGTGAAGGGCTACATCGTTGGGCAAAGTTCCGTTCTCCGGGATCAGCTGTTTCCCGCAATGATCCTTGTAATGCTGGGCTCGTAAAAGAGCTACAAAAATTGCTTACTCCAATTAAAAGCAACTCCAAAAATCGAAAGCTAGTTTTCCCGGCTCGAGTTGACGGCACCGAATCAGGGCTTATTTGCTACTTGCAGGCGGCTGGTCGCAAACGGGCAACTAATAGGGAAGGCAGAGAGCGAAGGTCCAGAAAGATCCATCGCCACGCTGCCGTCCCGTAGACATGTGTAACCGGTAGAAAGAGAATCTTACTTCCTCGAGCAAGATGTAAGGAAAACGGAAAGGTCCAACAACAGAAAAGAACATCCTTCCCCTCGGATGGAAGGATGTATGCTAACGACCGGAGGCTTAAGTATCTGCCAGACCAAAGAGATGAATAAGGCAGATAATTCATAGCAAAACCAGTCCGGGGCGAGCTTTCCAATTTGCAAGCCTTTTTTGGGGACTGTCGTCCGGGACCGGTGGGCAGGAGGTAGTGAACCGTGCCCGGGTTTCGTGGGGTCCTGTATGCTCCGACAAGGCATGCAATTAGATCGGACAGAGACCACAAGACCCAGGGCCCAGGTCCACCCGGGAACTGTCAGCACTGCTGTGTGGCAGACCGGAAGCAGGTTCCGGAACAGTGAGCGAAACATCCAGCGACGACGACCGGCGCACTACAACCGAAGACCCCGCGTCCGTACCCGGGTGCGGCTCATCCAGTCCTACTCACAGCATATCCTGAAACCGTAGCGAAATCTTTGCCCACCAGAACGGGAAGCTCGGGAGAACGGGCTCAGCGGTGGACGATTTCTCTTGCCGACACGGAACTGTGAAGAGGCGGGCGGCCCAGGATAAACAGCCTCCGGGGCTCTCCGAAAGCCCGCCGGCCAGCACTCATTTGAATAAATTAATAATTAAAAATGAACTACACAAACTTTCCGGGCGAAGCGGTACGGGTACCCAGATATTGCATGATATGTCACAAGCACTGCCTGAAACTGTTTGACCTACCCGGGGCTTGGCCGGAACAGGGCCACCGGATGGATGCATGTTGAGAGAGTATCTGCGAAAACCATGCCTGTAACTTTGCGGACTACTACCGGAACGTAAGATTTAAATTGGATTTCGTATCGTAATTTTGAACCGACTGAAAGAACGTTCAAATGCATGAGGGGTTGACTTGGAAGTCATAAAAGTACTGCGACTGCGTGACGGCAAGCAAGGCAAGGAGTTCTGGCCAATCACTCGGCAGTTACTTTGTAGCTCAGCAGCGCTGTTGACTTCCGCACAGTGCTTCCGTTTTCTGGAAACCAACCGGAAGACCAATAAATCAACGACCTGTGCAGCAAAATATCCTAATATCCTGATTGAGCCGTCGGGTTCGCAGATTATACGTTCGCTTGTGCCACGTTTAATAAGTTTACGCATTCATCAGTATGAATTATGGGCCCATCAATTGCATCGTCGTCGTCGTTGTCGTAACGACGCAGGTACGACGGACGGTTGGTGCAGCGGCACTAATCGACACACTTACCTTGGATCGTTTTTTGGGGGGCCCTTATCATGGCGCTGCCACTAGTGCCCCGCTCTGGCCATCGAAAATGATTTTATTCGTCAGCTGATCCACCCTGAACGCCGGCGAACTAATCCTCGAAAAAGCCTTCGTGCAAACGAGAACCACCAAGGCTCTGGCACTGCCCGTCCAGCCGGGTTCTCTAGCCCTATTAATTGCTTCCTTCACTCTGCCGTCCAACGGGCTCGGCGAAGGGGACCATCGTGGTCGCCGGGCTTCAGACGGTTCGGAGAGCAAACTCGATAAATAATTTTCCCAACGCACACACCCGATTCCGGCGGGAGGTTAGAGTGGCGCAGGGCTGAAAATATGAGTTTTCTTCCATAAATCTTTACAAAGTACAAGATTGACAAACGGTGTACGCTATTGGTGCCGAAGGCAGTTGGGCCCTTTTATACCTACTAAACTGCAAATTGTTTAACACTGAAGAAAGCTTGAATGCCTAGCTTCGTAATTTAATATCAGACACCGTGCGCCTTGCATCACATTCCCAACTATCCCCACCAGGTTAACAATTACGTTAAATGAAATCACCATGGCAGGTTTTCCAGCATTGACGGTTGGCGACCGTGCGCTACTGAAAAAGGGGTCAACCACGAACAACCTGCAACGGCACTGTTGGCATAAGCAATTCTGGGACGATTAAAATTTGACAGACGTGAAATCAGGAAAACCCGAAACAAATTAAAACGGAATGGCATCCAACCGGAACTGGAAATTCGTTTCGGGCCACACATCAGAGGACCGTTCAAAGGGTGGTCATTAGGCAATCGGTAGAATCGAAAGTTGATTCCGAGACAAGGGGGAGTGGGATAAATCCTTCCCGTGTGCTGAAGAGTGGCGGAAGTCAAGCGGTTCCGTAGTAACTCCGTCCACAGTAGATTACTGCCAGCGCAAAACCCGACTATCCGCCAGGTTGATGGAAAAGCATTTTCCCTTCGCTGCCGCTTCTCGAAAGACCACAAACCAAACTGGGTGTCGGTACTTTCGTTGGACGACAACGACAACGACAGTGGGGCTAGTTCGTTTTGTGGGATTCCCGATCCGGACCTTCCTCTGGCGGGTATAAAATTGATGGAATTTGGCTAGAAAACCTGGCACCGTTATCTGCTCAACAAAGCGACTAACAACCCTGAAGTGCTACTTCACCCCGGGTCCGTGGTGGGTCTGTTTTGTGCGAAATTTAACACTTTCGCAACCGACGGCCATAGGCTCGCAAGGACATACAGGACTTTGTGTGATATGGACCTGCTGGAGAGAGAGAGACAGAGAGAGAGAGAGAGAGAGAGAGAGAGAGAGAGAGAGAGGGAGATGGGTACTGGGCGCGAAAGATAGTGAAATTGTGGGCCGTTAGAGATAATTATCCTCATTAGTGCCTGTTAGGACCACATGAACTACGGGGAACTGCTTAATCTAGTTCCGCCGTCAACCTGGCGTAATTATACGGATTCGGGCTGGACAGAAAAGCTTAGCTTGATGCATGGCGTACGAGGGCTCTAGAAGTATTACGATGCTCCCATTGTTCAAGGTGAACCCGCCAGTAAGGGGCCGTGCCTAGGTCGAGATGACACACTAACAATCTGTTGTGGAACGCGAGGTCACACATACAGCATGAACGCGGATCGGTGCTCGAAGGGAAGTTAATGTGTCTTCCCTTCTTTTGGATTTAATAAAAAGGGATTTTCCAACATCGAATTTTTGGCATCCCTATTGGAGACACCGAAATCAGCGTTATTGAAGCGGTCGATTTCTTTCGCTTGACAAGGTTTACGCAGGAGCAACCAAACGTGTACCATATGCTGTGCTGTGTGCCATTCAATAAAACAACGCGGTCACGTCCCCACTTTCTAATGCTTCGTGGAAAGTGGGAAAAATCGTATCGGACTTGTCATCATCTGCGTTTCCGCTGTCGATTTTATGAAGTGTTAGAAGAGAAAGAGTTTTATTTGATTAATTGTTGAAACGGTCCTTCAAACCGAATGAGACACAAGTGGACGTGCAGTGAGTTGCACTTGTTATTGATACGCTGACCGCACGACCCAACGGTTTGGCTTGTGAAGAAACACGAAAACTAATAAAAATGCGCTCTCATAAAACATCATTAGCAGTACAAGTCGATCCAAGTCGAACACCGAGTACCATCGTAGCGATTGTGCTGTACTGTGTTCTGTGAGCCTGGAGCAACCCGGAGCTGACGGTATCCATAAAAAGGATTGTCCAATTTATAGCACTCTTTTGTTCCCCGCTAACAACCACACAATCTTTCCATGATGAAAGGTTCTCAGATTTTGTTCTACGAACCTCACCGCAAGGCGAGCCAGCCCTGTCAGTTCGGATTGCATTTTCGAATGCAACAAAAGTCTTCGGCCAGCATTGTGGCCTTGCCAGCGCAGGATTATCATCGATGCTTGCGATGCTACATTCTGTGGCATCGGGCCGTTTGTGTGGGTTGCATCCTTTATGGGTTTGGAAAAGACTGAATGGAAAAGGAATGACAATCAAACTGCTCACATCACGTTGATCAACCCGCTTGGTGTTTGTGTGCTGGAAGTGAATATCGAAATCCGGCGCTTATAATCCGTTCCTAATTGGAATTCCATTCCGACAGCGAAGCCGGATATTGGAGTGCGATAAATTCTATGATGATATTTAATTTGTAGCTTACCCTACTTACATTCACTGCCGGTGGCATAATGCTTTGTTTGCCGGCTGGAGCTCGTGCATTACTATGTTGGAGATCTTTTTATTTTTCTGTCTCTTGAGTGGCGAGTTCGACCAAGTTAGCAACGTAAGATTAATTTATAGAATCATAGATACACATAGAGTTTTTATCAAAAAGAAAGAACAAACCAAGAATGAATAAAAGCTATTAACTTTAGTTTCGATGTCACTTTGGATCTCTCGGTGGAGTCTCAAAATTTTAAATGAAGCAGTCAAAGAAAAATTGTTCAAATTGTTAGGAAGCAAAACAGCACAGCAGGACAGGTATTACTAGGATCTAGGGCTCAAAAATCGTCTCCGTATCACAACTGGTACACGGTCCACAGCTGGTTCGGTTTAATAGACTTATCACGATGTGTCATACCGTTCACAACGAGTTACCATCCGGAGAGTTTCCCATGCCGGAACAACTCAATATCGAATCCTTTTCCAATATTATCGTGTTTAGTTAGAAGAATATACAAATAAGAAGAAAAGAAACGCAACAGCGGCCATTAACCGTCAGTAGCTCCTTCGCAGCTATATGTCAAACGTCAATGTGAAAATCAACCGAACGGGCACGCTGCGTAGTCCAACATGACGTGCCGTTTTGTGGCAAATTGATTTTTCGGCTCGACGGACACGCTCGACTAGGCAATGGAAGTTCGGTGAGCTCACATCTTACCGGCCGCGGATGGGTCGAAGACTGTGGGGCTTGTGTTAAAAAAATTGAAACAAAGCTGATACACATCGGCCGAATCCAGACTGTGGTTTCGGGAAAAGACATGGAACGCATCCTGTAAAGCATGACCAAAATGGAAGGCAAGTGCCGACCGAGCGCCGTAGATAACATCATTTCTACGTCAAATTTCAATCATGTCAACAGAATAAACACGAACCAGTGAACCACAATTGCGTTTTTCATTTTCGATACCATCGGGTCCGTTACCAGGCAACGGCTGGGTCGCTGTCGCGCTGCCGTGAAGCTACCGAAGCCTATGATTTTTCAGTTTGGCTTACGTCAGCGGTCGGACTGAACATGGCCCCAAATTGATAGCAGCACAGCAGATGTTTTCATCATGTCTATTGAGTGCTTACCGTCCAGCACAACCGTGAAGGTTGAGCTGACAGCATCTTTTCACTAGGTTGAAATTGAAACATTCCCCAAACACAAGTGGACGAGGCCACGTATGAGCTATAAATAAAAACTAAGATTCAAACAAATAAAAGATTGAAGCAATTCCTAGCTAAGAACGGAACCATGTAGGATCTAGCATCAAATATTTCCGTTTCCATTCCAACTTGATAGGCGTAATAGGCTAATTGCACTACTTGGTTCGTTAAAAATAATTGAATGTCCGTAGACCAATGGGCAGTGCTATTTTCCCTCAGTTAATGAATAGATTTGCTTATGTTGTAGAGCATGAAAGTTCCATTCAAGACTTTCCGTGGTGCGAGATGGCTGGAAAACTAAGGCTGATGCTCTCCTATGAAATGAAAGGATGAGAAATCCATTCCAATCCTCAATTCCAAATAATGAAAAAACGGAATAAACTAGAAACGGGCCCGTGAAAGGATCTGTGCTCGCAACTACGGTTTCGAGAATGTTGAATACACTAACGTGCCGTTAAGTCGATCGGTGCTCAGTCTCTCCTCAGTGCACACCAAAGGCTGTTTTGAAAACTACAAACCCATTTTAATTTTCCGATTAATCGTAAACGAAAATGAAAAACATAAGATACTAGAGACAAGCCGCAGTGCGCTTTCTGACGTTCACACGACCAGCCGAGGTCCGGCGGATGTGTGCCAAAGTCATGAATATTCTAGCGAAGCATAATCTGCCCCAAACGCAGCCTGAGACACACTTCGTATAAATCATGTCTTAACAATCTCAACGCTCAGCGAGCGGAAGTTGGCCCACGGCACCGCGGACCCATCTCCAGCCAGTGACGGAGGTACGAACAGGACCTTTAGGCCAAGGCCTGGTGTGGGCAGGATTCCGGTCGCGCTCGTTTGCTGGATGAAATCAGCCCAAGATAATGGATACTTACTTCCTGGTTGGGTGCCAGCATAAAAGCAAAATGTGCACAGTAAACCTCGTGAAGGGAGGAATAAGATTATTTTTAATACTTTGCGTTACTTACGGCACTTGGGATTCACTATGTTTCTTGTTTCTATTGACCCCCTATCTGCGATGGACAAGCGGCCTGCCATCCAGCAGGCATGCCACAGCCTACTTTCTGTCTTACTATCGGTTTTAAAGCGAGTGTACCTTTTCAGCTATCGCAAGCGGTCGGTAGACGAAAGGACATCTGAGCACAGCTCGAGGTGCCCGCGGTAGGTGTCGGATCCTGCACCAGCGGACACTAGTGAAGAAGACTCGTTCGCCAGTTATCATGCTGCGCCAGTGGCATGCAAAACGAACCGTAGCGAGCATAGGATCTTTACCGACCACCGTTAGTGCAGCCTGTCGTAAGCAATTGTTTACGACTTTAATCGTATAAGCCGAACGGTTTTCTTTCAATTACGTCCTACGCCCCGGCGGGGTCCGTTCCGGTCCAGCCCAGCCAGTGCCGGAAGGCGTCTAAACAATGCCGGAACAAGGGGCTTTCGGCACCTCAAACGTTACAACCGGATACGGATGCGTCCACCGGGATGTCGCTTCCGGGCGACGGCGAATTTCATGCGAGCATTCGGAAAGTCACACACAGACTTAAAGGGCGGATGATAAGGGCAAACATTCGCCGATGGCTAGCAACCGCAAACCAATCAATGCCTTCAGACTCTGAACCGTTGTGGTTCGTGAATCGGCAGCGCCGTGATTGAAGCTGCCGACGGGGAGTTCGAGATCCATAGCTGCAAACATCAACATTCGCAGCGTGATACATGTTTGACATTGCGCAAGATTAGGTGACCGGTGAATGCACTCAATCTAATGAAATGAGCCAATCGTGGGCTTGTCAATAGTCAATCTCGACTATGCTAAACCTTCGGATGAACTAGTAAGCCTGCGGCAACCATCCGTTTTAATTGAGGGCCGTTTACAGCACGCCAATACCAACATGCACACTTCGCATAACCTATCAATATTGCTCAATTATTGTTAATACGACAATGTTCAAAGATGAATAATGTTAGTACTTTTAGTACTTCAAAGCGTTAAGTCATGCACGAATGTGTAGTAAAGCTTGAAGTGTTTGATAATTGAATGGTCGTTAAAATAGTTTTGCGGCACAACTCAACAGCGATAGACGATAAAAGCTCATGTCTCCATCTGAAGGAGTCAGTGCGTGAAGGGAGGTTTTAGGATCGTGTCCAAGGAGAGTTGGTAGAGGAAAGGACCCATGAGACCACTAGAGTCGCCCATTCACCTCTTTGCCCACTTCAGTCGCTCACTTTTCTAACGAGGCGATAAAATCTCAACGTAATCACCAAATCAATACCTGCCATATTGGCAAAAACTTGCGCTGATTTCCGTGTGCATAAAATGTTATCGTTTTTATTACAATAAAAAAAGTTTGCAAATCATTGCAGCTCATCATGCAAATCGGATGATTGATTTTGCTTGTGATCACTGCCCAAACGGTTATTACGTTGCGTGATTGAAGTTTGCCAGATAGAACAGGTATTCGATTTTGTACAAATCGACCGACCACCGGGCCGGGAGTCCGAGTGAGTGTGTCGATGTCGTTGGCCGGCAAGTCAGAGGATGGCCAACGGGGCCGTCCAGAGCACCACACTCATCAGCACGTACGAAACGTTCAAACAAAGCCAAGGACCCTCGTCATCCTACTTTGATCCAGGGGCTGTCCTCGTCGCAGTGCCGCGAGGAAGGCAGACGAAGGCGAAACGAAATCTTTTCTCCTCCGGCACAACGCCTTAAGCCATTGTCAAGTTTGACTTTCCGTTCGCTGTGCGAGGAAAATTTATTCCAAGCGAAGAATGGACAACGGGAGCAGAAAAAACTGTACACTCCTCAATGCGGCAAACTGGTTCGCGCAAAGGATCGAGCAGAGGGAAGCGGGTTCAAGAACCGCAAAGTGCAATCTTCAGCGCCGTGTCTTCCAGAAGCCACAATCTTCAGACTGCAGGTCCTTCAACCATTGTCTTTTGCTATTTGTCGAGGCGAAAGTATTAAAGGGTGCGGGGGTGGTGGTGGAAAGAAACCCTGCGCCAGGATAACATCCTGGGGTCGGAAAGATAGAGAGTCACGCGAGAAAATGCGACAGCTGGCGGAGGATATTCTCCATGAATTTTCCATCGTCAACCACAAAGAGCCGTGAACCCTCACTTCAAAATCTCCGGCATAGATATTACAGAACGGTCCGGCAACTTTTAAGGACCCAAATGCATCGGGATAAAACTCGTCGCGTCGCACACCTAAGTGGGAGTTCAAAAAGCAACATGTAATCATCCTTATTCTTTCCCCCGTTTTCAATAGGACCTATTAGCCATTGCTGACCGCACAATGTTGGAAACCGTTGTGTTTATTCAGTTGCAGGTACTTTTCCGTTTTAAAACAAGGAGTTGCATCGTACAGAAACAAGACTGCACAACTGTGTTATTATAAAGTAGAAAAGCAATTGTTTCAAGAAGAGATTTATAGAAGAGTTTTCGTTTTTTTTTTTCGTTTGTATTATATTATAAGTTTTCTCAATGTTCAAGGGTCAAGGCTCAAGGGTCGTGTTTCAATTTGAATTGCTGGTCAACTGACCACACGGATCAAGTGACGCTGACTTAGACGCTGATTGGTGTCCCACTGATGTTGAATCAATTCCGAAGGTGCAGATATGAACAAACAGCACACGTTAAGTACGTTAAATTCGACGCCGTTGCAAGCCAGACCTACAGAACCTACCATCTCCTAATAGGTAGTGAAATGCTTTGTGACGCCTTTTAACATCGGGAAGCTTCAAAGTGTCCATTAGCCGGCGGCAAACTATGCAAACAGTGTGCAGCTGCCAGGAAAACAATGAACTTACGAATGATGTTTGAGGACGATTGATGATCTCGTCTTGGCAAATATTGCACTTCGCTCCTTCACTGTGGTGGGCTGTTGGGAACTGGAGGAACCAATGCCAGTTAACGACGTTCGACAATGACACTCGCGAAAGCGGGAAAATGTCTTGAACAGCGCATTTTGTCTCGACAACGTGCGCCGACCGGAGCACCCGGTGTTCCCATGTGGCGTGCCGAAATTACGAGCACAAAAGTTGCATTAGCAAGAAAACACGTTTCACCAAATGGGTACACGGTGTTATTTCGACCCACCGGCACGTGAGGATCCTCTCTTCAGGAACGCTCCACTTTCCCAGAACCGCCCCGAACAAGGGGTTTGCAACCGATCGGCAAACATTTTTCCAACGTCCACAGAAGGGATTAGTCATTTTACCGGAAAGATGCATTTGCAGCAAACACAAGTGACCCCGCCAAACCCTCGGCTGGCTCGGCTGCACTCCCCGCCCGGGGGCCAGTGGGGGACGAAAATGTTTATTTGAAAAACAAGACACCACGAGGGCCCGAGTCCAAACAACCAGGGACCAAATCCTTCGGTACATATTGTACGATGAAGGTGGGTCGCCAACCGCAGCAGCGACAATGTTGGCAGATGATGTATGACACAGGCTTACGGCTGGCGTTCCAGGAAGGATGCAGCCCCGTCCTGGTTGAGTGTTGCCAGTGCAGTGCCGAGAACGAAGCAGTACGGCTTGTACGGAAATGAAAAGTTTGAGAATTTGGAAAATGGTTGCGTTGAAACACTGAGAAAGTAATCCTTTTTTACTACCATCGATTGTTGTACATGATACACAAGCTAACGTCGCTGGAACTCCACTTCTTCTTTTGCGCTCGAGGTTGAAAGCACTCAAGTCTATTCACGCAGTGCTTTCGGAAGACTTACGCTATAAATTTAAAGCCAGCCATGTGATTTAGATTCGAACGCAGACGAATGTCGGAAAAACGGGAGCGTGAATGAAACACACAATTTATCAACCTCAAATTGTCGCACATTAAGATGCCCGACGCGGAGCTGCTCGGCTTACAGATTTGACCAGTGCAAACTGATACGGCGGATCTCGTTGAGCCGGAAGGGGCCACCGTTCGCCTCCCGGGGACACACGGCTACGGTAATGGCACGACAGTCTTATCAACCTAACCCCGTCTTCGTTTCGTCGTTTCGGAAGATATAATCTCAAATTACGTTTTATTGTGCTCGTTGGCTTTTGCTCGCTGCGCCGTTGGGCCGCTCTCGAAGAAACACATCGAAAGAAGAACACTCACATTTCAAGGATCCGGCCCTTCCCGAAAAGGGATTCCTCTGCAGCCCACCCCCTGGCCTAACACTTTCGACGAGGCCATCTCGGTTCGCATGATAGGTGCCGCCGGGGAAGTATTATTCGGTTTCCGTGCGCCCCTGGAAAAACGATTTTGATTTCCTACTTTCTCGACCGAACGCCGTACCGATATGCTCCCCGAGTGAGTGCTTGATGGCGCCGGGTCCGGGGTTGATGTGACATCACTGGTAGAAACCAGACCGTATCCGGTGGCCTTTAAATAAGAAAAAAGCATATCCCACTCTTGCTTCACATCACCTCGAGATGGGTTCAGAAATAGATCACCACGCCGGAATGGCAAGGATTCCGTCGTTCGCCGTTTGTTGAATGGCCGCCGTAACGCCGGACCGGCCCCGATAGCGGTGGTTCAATGCATGCAATAATATGGGAACAGTTTTGCGATGAAACATAATTTCTAACCCACTTTAGCTGCCCCGATGCTGGTGCTGAAATGACGGAATATCGTGGTGACCATCGGTCGGACCGTTCGGGGCCTTTTCTGGCACAACCGATCGATCGTCCTTGGAGACGATTTGCTATTCCCGCTTCGTTTCGCCGGTGCGTTTGCTGCAACGGTTGAAATAATTCGCCTCCTTTTATGTTTGATGTCGTGCAGTCGTCTCGGGCGATCCCGAGTCCCATCACACAATGCCACAGCCGGTGACGGTCTGCGCATGAATGAGATCTAAGAAGGTGAGGAATTTATTGAATTGCCTTCGGTGACTGGTCATCACGCGCCTGCGAACCCGTGACGTAGTGCGGAAAGACAGTTCGAGTTCGTCATTGCGTCAGTCTATTCAGCAACATCAAACGATCCTCAAACAGCGGGCGCTAACCTTTGCCAATATGTTGAGATACTAGGCGATGCGAGACTGTGCCCTCTAATACACGATCCGTTTTTGTATAAGGACCTGAGCAAAAGGATTGGTTGGTCAGTGTGCGGGATGTTCTGATCAGTTGACCTGTTTCGGTGCGTTCAGTGCTTAAAGGGGATAACTCATGATCGAATTAGAGCAGACGTGCTTCGGCATTCCGTTGGGTGTATTAATCCGAAGTATGTTCATCATATTCTTGCAAAGTTCCCACATCAATTATCCTGAGCGTTCATAAAAAGAAAACAATACTTACTTCAGTTACTTCAGCATGCTTGGCTAGTTTATGCCAAGTCCTTTGGAATTAAATTTACGAACATAAAACCCGGAGAGGAATGTAAAAGTGATAAAGAGAAGTATTGATTTTTAAACGCCTAAAGTAACGTAGACGCAGCCATTTGGTGCAGAATGTTGTGAAAGGTATCCCATCTCGTCAAGTTTACATCCCCAAGCTGACATCAAAGTTTCCATCACGAAGTTGCTGCTCGGGTGGGGCCAAGTTTTCCCCACGATATGCCGTCGCGAAGATATCATCTCGAGATCCGTCCCGCCGCTGGTGGTGCGGATGCTGTGAGGCGTTCCATAGCCTGCTGCAGGCCGTTTCGTTGACAACAATCTGCATAATGCTCGGTACGTGGCAAATGACGTTTGTTCTATGGCGGCGGGCCGACACCCGACGGCTAGAATTCCGTTAAACATAATTATGCACCTTGGTCCGTGAAAACTCCAGGAAATGGCCTGCAGTGTGCTATGCTAATGCTCGTCGGGCTCGGGCACCTTTTTACTCGCCTACCGACGCACTAGCTCCGGCGACCTTCTGCTCCATGGCGACCGTAGTTCCGACGCCGGGCGGTGACCGCACGTTTCAGGTTTCCGACAATTTTATATTCTCGTTTCGGGAGACGCAGCAAAAATTCCGTCCACCCAGCGTCGGCCACAAAATACCACACGGGCTACAACGGTGTAAGTTTTGAAAGCCATTTCGCCCGGATACCGGCTGCGCTGCCACTAATGCCGCTGCTGTTATGCTGACCACGCATAACGTGTTAATGCACAAAATGATTTATGTAGGTGACCACAAAAAGTGGCAGGCCGTAGAGGCCGTTGGTCACCACTGATGGAATGACGAGTACGGAAAGTGTGGTGCGGTCGCTGGTGGGTGTGAAACTTTGCTAACCATATGAACGAAGTTACGTTGGTGGTGCCCAGCCGAAAAAAAGCCAGATAGGAATGTATCATGTACTAAAGAAGCCAGCTACGGATCCTACGGGCAGACTGCGGAAAAGCAGTCGAATATGCGAAGCGTCTTACAGGCATTTAGCAGCGAAAGCCACCGAGCGGAGTGTAGGTTTGTTGGAGCGCTTGCAGCTCTTTTATTAATATTTGCATTAATAGCATTACGAGCATTAATATTTGTGAAAAAATCAGTTTTTAAATCTAACGAATGTGAATAAATAAAACCAAAAATGCAAAAAGAGCGACCAGGTAGTATGTATTGGTCGAGGTTTCACGTATCAATGATATTGCTTGTTGTGTCTACCTCTGAAAAAACTTTTCGAAGTTTTCAAACACTTTCATTCTATTATTAGCTATATACGTTATTTATATTTATTTAGTGATATTGTCGTCAGGCCCTAGTGGCGTATTGCCACGCGTTCATATAAGAAACTACTTATAAGGTTGCTTCCGTTATAATTGGCGTTAATGGCTAACCTATATTCTAAATATAAAAAATAATATACAGAAAAAACTAGGAAATTTAAAAACTGCTTTGAATGCTTCGCTTAACGCGTAACCAATCGTCTGCTCGCTCGGGCAAACCGAACCGGAAGCAGCTAATATAGCTTCAGTTTTCTGCGCAAGAAAAAGTTATAAAGACCAAACAAAAACATGCACGAAACTCTAACATAACTCAAATCTGCGTTAAAAGTGGTTCGCTTCGTGATTGCACAGTTTTGCATCGACATTTAGTGCCACGGGAACCGTGCTTTCCACTCCCACCGACTTTTTCCCGGATCCGACGAACGAAGCCGAATCTGACGACGCGCCGAATGTGGAAATATTTCATCACCGGTTTGACATCAATGAAGCCGAAATCGAAATCGATTGCGCTGCGTCCCTCGTCCGTGGAAGTTTCCTTGGGGAGCACTATTGCGTCCACCGTTCCACCGTTCCGTCGAACCTGAGCCCAAAGTTCGGGAGGCCAATTTTTCCGCTGCACTGATTGCAACCCGTACTGTTCGGGCTCCGGCCGTGTCTCGGGTTGCATCCGTCGAGCCCCGAATCGGTGATGCGTTCTCGGTAATGTTTTATTCAGTGCGGCTTTCGGAAACATCTACTTTCCGAAAGTTGTACCGTGAAGCGACGTCATTTTCACTAACGCTCCGCCGTCACCGATTGGCAGCAGAGAGAGACGTTTTGGCATCGGGTTCAGTGTTCGGAGAAAGTTCGAAACCATTCAGGCCGTTCCGGGCCGGGCACGGACCGGCGTGTTACGTGAAGCCGAACGAAAGTATCGAAATTCTGTCAGATCAAAAATTAACATCAACCGCCAGGAGTCGGCGCGTCAAATCGGATCGAACAGGAGTGGATTCAGAGAGATGGAAATTATAAGCGACGTGCATTTGTCGGATCAGTGACGCCGTATCGAACGAGAAAGTGATCAGTCCTTTTCTGCGATACTATTTTGCATCACTCTAGCAACATAAAACTCGCTACCGGGTATGTTGGTCGTTTCAGTTTCCACAATAAGGCCGATCGAAAATTAATTGTGGGCCCGATGGTAATGAACGTTCTTTGGACCCGGTGGCTTTCTCTTCCTAGAATGCCGACCTCCTGCAGAAAGCACGGTGACTAGTTCAGAGACGGTATTTCAATTAGTTGGTGATAAAATACACCGAACTATCGTTTACCGACCACTTAGCCGGGGCGAAGCCGGTGCCGGTGCAGCACGAAGAATGATTATTTGCATTTTCTCCACCGTGTGTCTGTTGGCCTGCAGGATCGTTTGGGAAGAATATTTTATCGAACACACATGGGAACCATTTTCAACGACCGTCTTCGCTTCCCCGGGTGTGCACATGCATGCAGGTCATGCGTTGGAAAATCAATTCATTCATGCTTTAAGTTTTATTGTTCCGTTACTGATTTGTGCATAAATTCCGAGCGGCTACCGGGCATGAATATCAATTCAAGAGCCCATGCCAAGATGATGGGAAAATTGATAAATGAACCGAACGCCAACCTGGGACGCCCGTAGTGAGTGCATTCCGGCACGGCTCGGCTCGGCTCGGCTTTTACTATAATACTTATGTTAAAGTATTACTCTGATGCCATCAGCTTATTTCTCTTGGCAGCAAATTTTTGTGCACGCTTCGTCCGATCGATATTTGGAACATTGAAAAGCTAAACGATCAGTCAACGAAAAATTCTAATTAGTTTCCACGATCGTGCCGGTCATCGAGGCGTGTGCTTCGGTTGATTTTATAATAAAATCAGTACCAAGCAATAACAGCTGTGCCGACGTGGGTCCGTGCGCGTATGGAAAGGCACGCAAACGTCGCGCTGCGTGTCCTGCCGTGAGGATGCCACATCCGCTTGGCCACACCGTTGCAAACCCGTTGGATGATTGATGCTAATGGGATTTCTCGATTGCTTCTCGGGGACGATTATGTCCTGTGGAGGAAGCGATCGAATCGCTCGATAGCTTGACAACCACACTGACAATGGCCGTGCTTGATGCGTGTATGTTTGGTGAGAAGTTGACGAAGAATCGGGTGACGGTGACGTAAATTGCCTACAAACCAATACAGATGCATCTGTCATCATCATTATCGCTCATCGTTTCGCTTCGGTTTGCGCCGCGCGATGATTGGAATTTCCGACGGTACGTATTAACGATGGTTGATTCCTTGGGCCCAGGTGGCAGAATAATGTATCACCAGGCACCGGAAGCGAGGCTGCGCTCAGAATATGTAATTCCGTAACCAACAGACCTGAAGCCTTCCAGTGTGCGTCTCCGTCTGCTTCTTCTTCGGCCCAACACAGGAGTTCGGATGTCTAGCGCAGGGCAATGTACTAGGATTGTATTATCGAAAGCGAAGTGCCGTGGCATTAATCTATGTAAATTCGTGTGTTTACAGTGAAACAATTCAGTTTGCGGGGTTTTGCCGACTGGGCAGAGGCACTTCAAATTAGAAAAGTGTCACCTGAAACAAGCAACGGCGCTATCGGTGCGCACTTTGAATTTCACTCATAATTTGTGTCCAACGGCTTCGCCCAGCCTGCAGCGAACGGAGAAAACCATCTGTTGGCCGGTGCCGGGGCCAATGGTGCGGAAAATCTTTCCCGGCCGGCACACGGATTTTCACACGGCACTCCAGTGCGCTGCGAAGCCGTTCCAAGTCGGGGCCAAAAAATGAAAAACTCCGCCAGCACGAGCTCGCTGCGATACAATGATTGTGGGTTGAAAAATATGACTCGCTCGGTAACTTTTTCCATTTCTAGTTTCCGGCACACATTGCAGACACCCAGTGCCAGCCCAGACGTTCGCCGGTGGATTTGTTTTATTTAACATTTTTCTTTCTGCGTCGTTCTTTTTTCGTTTTGTTTTACTTTACCATCGCGATAAATCACATCTTTTCCCAAACTCGTCGGGTGACGGTCCCCGGTCCGTGGTGTGGATATTTATTTGGGTTTTTGTTTGCGTTCAAAATGGCGGATTGTGTTGGTGGGGAGGGAGGGAACACTGCAACTGCAACGTTGCACTTGCCCGGCAGTTGAAGTTGCATTCGGGATGTCAAACAAAGCGTGGCGAATTAGTGGCGCACCTCGGCGCTGGGAAATGGTACGGAATGCCATCAACTTCCTTAAGTGGAAGTTGAAGATAAGAATGGAGAATTTATTGATTTAATTAAAACGGAACGGTTCCTGTTAGTGTTGGCGCCACCACCCATCTTCGGACAGAAGTTGTAAGCCAACGGGGCTTAATGAGTTTTCCAACAGTACTTAAAATGTCAATGAGAAAAACATTCTACTCGATCGCCACACAATATCGCCAATTAGCAACTGTTCCATTATCGCTCGTGGTGTAATCTTCTGTGGTTGATACAGTTTTTTCTTTAAAGAACATAGACAGACCATCGATCATAATTCCAAACCAACTGTGTAGTAACATATCTTGCTATTCGCGCGGTTGATAAGAATTTCTTTGCAATCGATTAATGAAATTTACAAATGCATAGCACACATATCTGAGCTTTGTATCACCTTTCGGAGTGAACAGTTTTAGTTCAATGATTCAACTTTAAAGTAATAGACAACTGACCGATAGTGGCTTCAATTTTCGTGTTGTAATTCAGGAGTTATTTTCTACATTTGCGATATTTTCTGCAGGATCACTGCTGCTGTAACTGCTTTACACTACGCTACCACAAAGTGTAACCCAATCCGTTTCGTTTGTTCAAACATTAACGTGACCTGTAGCTAAACAATTAGTTCTTTTGTATCAATATTGATAATCTTATCGATAATAATGGAAACGCAACCTTTCTGTACGCCAGCTACCCGCCCCCCTAGCTTAATGGCGGCAACTTTCACCAACGCTGGTGGCCAATTTGTAAACACAACCGACAGTTTGCTAATGGCAAAGATATTGATACACACAAAATCCATTTCAAAGCAGCGAACAAAAACTTTCTAGCCCACCATCTTGTGTACGACACACGAATGTCCTAGAGCACTTACCGCAACATCATTAAAGGTAATTTTTCTTATCGCTTACGGCACTCTGTCGTGAGTAGGAAGATTGCGATATTTTCAACAGTTGCTTCTCGAGTTTGTTGGTACTATCGTTGTGAGCACGACATTTAAAATGAACAGTAACTTGTACGATGTGAGACAGGTTTATTCAGGGGTTTTCCAAGCCTTTTTCTCACCACTCAAATCGCCGAAAGTCGAAAACGACAAGACTTCACGCCCAAATAATGTAAGGGCTTTAAATGCAATACGAGTCCATTCCAGGGTCGTAAAAGTAAAACTAAAATCTCTAGAAGCGTTCTCCATATCACTGCGGCATGTTGCTGCATGGCATACCGTTACAAGTTTCCGTTCCGTTACGCAGTAGAATCGCGAAATGAACCCTCGTCTTAAAGCAACTGTTCCGACAGAATTTGCATGAAGACGACAGCCAAACTAACTACCAGATGCTCGGCAGTTTCAGGTCAACAAGGGCCACCGTCAGCATTCCGCCTTCTTGTCCTTCGAGAAGCTTGGAATTTGCTTTTTAATAACACCGGCTTCAACTATTGTCTGCGAGCGGAGACGGTGGCGCAGAAGACGTTTCGACGGTAAGGGCCATTCGACTACCAACATTCTGCTATCCTTTTTCACGGTCCAAAGCCCGACCCCCGGAGCGAAAGAAATAGGAAACCCGAAAGTGAGCTCATCAAAAGAAAACTATTCTGCCACGGGCCACGAGATATGGAAGCGGCTTCCCCCTTCAGATTGATCTGGGCTGGCCAACCGTGGGTGACCCTATTGAAATCTAATTTTGCAATCCCGATAGGTCTTTATTTACTCGTTTGCTCCGATGGCGAACCGATCGGTGATGCAAATAAATTCCCCCGTTTGCTAACGTAAAGCAACGAAAGATGGAGCGTCTGCCGAAATAGATTAAGATTAATGAAGTATCCATTACGCTAGATCCAGGACCGTGGGGTCCTCGTTCTTCGAGTGTCTGCGCAGTTGTATCGATATTTTCTATACCTTATGTTTCAATTTGCTTCACTTGTTTTGTCTCCATATACACTCTCACTCTACTACATTGTCAGTTTTTAAGCAGTAAAGCTTAATTTAAATAAAACAATTTCGGTTTATGGTTGTTATAGTAATAGTTTTAAGTATTGTTTAGTGAAACGAAAGTGGGACACAACCCAATGAAAATGAAAACAAATTTGGAAGGACCAAACTGACATGACAAAGGAAAAAAATAAATCTTGGTTACAAAAGTTAAAAGTATTCTAGCAAGTTATTGTCGTCGTACATCAATTGTATAAATATTGTAAGGTTTCCAATTAAAACATTCAAAAAATTTGTGTGAACTATTCCTTGATATTGAACTTAGCAAAAAAGAAGAATTCATTGCTGTTGAATGCACTCTTACACTATTAGTTATTGGTTTTGCTGTTACCGTATCAGCCTGTTTGTTCTCTACATGGTTCCATTCGGTTATCCACACGTGTCATGTAGAAAAACAGTTGCGGAAACAAAACAAAACGTTTATGGTGTTTGGTTTATATTGAGCGATTTCTGCTCCGATCGTAATCGATCAACAAACTAGCACCGGCACCGGCATCCCAACAAATCATCTTCCGAGCGAAGGCTGTCGTGAGCGCTCACGTTTCATGCTGTTCGTCATGTCATGCCTACATATCAACATCTGCACGTACAACCATTCGCTGCCTCGGAAGTAATGGAGGCAAAAAACCGGTCATGAGTCGTTCCGGAGCAATCGTTCCTGCCCGACCCGAACCCAATGCGAGCCTGACGATGGCGACGTACGGCGTTCGGTTTTGGGTGTGTAATTTAGTGCCATTCATTTACCGATTTTTCCGCTTCATCTTCAAGTGGGGAATCACATGCCGCCGCCGGTCGGAGTGTTGGCTGCCAGCCACGCCTGAATCGCCTGGACCGCTGGTTGACCTAGTCATAACTCGCTTGCTAAGCATAATCCTCACCCGAATCGTCCGCGCAAGCCATGCCGCCTGGCAGCGAAGGAACAGATTCCGGAGCAGCGGCTGGTCCTGGATCCTTGCCGACCCAGTGCTCGGCGGCATGACTCCGCATATAGGAGGTCGAAAAATCGGACGGCCATCCCATGGCGGCACTTGCGTTGCGATCGATCTCCGCACGCCGGCCCGAATCCTGCCGCTTTCACACTCGACACAGGCAAATGCTGATAAATTGCATACACAAAGCATATTCCAAGGGGACGACACATGCACATTCCTCGTTTTGTGTGTGTTTTGTTTTTTTTGCAGCCGATATTCGACCCAGTGGAACAAATCAATATGCAGACACATGCGCCTTCTGGGGACATCCGGCGTGTAAGTGTGCGTGCCTTGGAGGAATCCAAGGGGCCAAGAGGGGTAGGCAGGGGTCACGGGAACTGAAATGGCAACTGATTGGTACGCCACTATTTGGAAACATTCACATCAGCACCGAGAATGGGGTGCTCTCTGGCGGCTGTAGCTTTCCTTTGCCGGGCAGAAGCATATTTATGAGCTTGCTTTATGCTTTCGAGAAGAATGTGAAATCGACAACAGAAATGGAAGGAACGAGGCTCACAGCCGATCCCAGGGCCGAACGGGGTTTACCCAGTGCCCCCTTATCGGATGCACGATTGGCAACAAATTAACTTTGAATGTGCGATGATTCATGTGAAAATTATTCAACTGCAGTTAGTGCATAAATGCTGCATAAGATATGAGGTTCGCGCAAAGCAACCGCCCGGTGACCCGTTCTGGCAGTTGTGTAGTGTTTTGCGAACTGAGCACAAATTGATGAACCATTTTAAGTTAGCATTTCCCAGCGTTTACGGTGCCACCGTGTTGGGTGTTAAAGATTTCACGTTTTGTCAATGTGCCAAGCGACTCTCACGATAGCGCACGGCTTGGATGTGAACGGTTCGTGTTGAGAGTTAACAAAACTCGCTTGAACTTGCCAAGCAAGACTCCGTGAGCTTAAGACGTAATGTTTTAAAACTAACACAACAGTCTGCGGGACAGCCTTCGCGGCAGACACACCACACACCGTACAGTGTTTTGTATTGATTTACGTTTATGGGCAGCTTTTTGCACGAAATCCTTCCATTTAGGGGCGTTGAAAGGGTAAGATTTACGCGCACACCAATCGAAACGGAGAAAAGTGAAACGGAGAGTAACGAGTGCAACGGATCCAGGATCCGGCGGAGAAGTGACTCTTCACTTACTGCCAAACCGGTTCGTGAAAGAAAACGCAGCCACGAAGCCGGCGGAGTGCTTCTAGGAATGAAAAATATTTTTCCAGCTTTCATTCAAACAATCTTGCGGGAAAATTTATGCCAACATTCCGGTCACGTGGAAATTGCTCGACAATAAATTGCCGGTTGGCGCACGGCACCGCACCAAGGCGCAATGTGGATGTGTTAGTCTAGCCGTAAAACGGAAGAGCGGACGGTCGGACGATGTTTTCGTTATTTACAGGCAAACATTTTCTTAAGACTTTAGTATTTCGATGAAGCTCCCATTTTTCGCCACTGAAGCAAGCCCGGCCGGCCAGCGGAATAGATTCTGTTTTATTTCAAATAAGTTTCAAGCAATTATCATAAGAGCTTTTTGATATTGGCTTAGAAAAAGGAAATACTTCTATACAATTTGGTAGAATGTTTGGACGAAAGATGGGCGACGTCGCAAGATGACTGTGGATGCTGCTCTTAATAAATCGGTGCAGTTTTCGGCACTGCAGTTATCCGTCCGTTGTTCTGTCCCCCGCGAAAGTGTTATTGAACGCCACAAACCAAGTAAATTTTTTACCACAGTGACGTGTTAGTGACATGAAATTGGTGTACCATTCCATTTAGTTCAGATTGTAAACAAAAGGTGCAACAAATTCCCAAGAATGGACAGTACACTCATTTCATGGCATAAATATGTCCAATGAGAAAATGCAATGAATGTAAATACAATCGGCCAGGTTCATCACCGACACTCGGCGATCTCGTAACTCTTAAATCTTGGTTTTGACTTCTAAAGTCGGAAGTGGGTTTCGATTACTTTTTAACGATCCTTACCATAGTATATAAAATAATATAAATCAAATTCAAATAAAAACGCAACTGCTACTCGTAGTGCATAATAAAAAACATTATGGCGTAAACAAAAGTTCCACGATTCCCACTACGAGCGTGGATTAAAATTGTTTCCGATACCGTCGGCAGCTGTAATGAAAATAATAAAATTTTCGACAACAATGTTCGGCTTGTGAGCGAAAAATGGCTATCATTCACGTGTCCGTTGCCACCATTATCGAAGCTCGTTAGAGGCCATTGAGCGGAAACGCTACACCGGCCGGATTCATTCGCCGGATCCACCACAGAAGGCAACACTGCGACTGCGACCACGGAGCGGTGCGTGGTAGCCAATCGGCCGCAATTGAATTCCCCCGGCACGCCATGCCGTGCCGGCCGCTTATGCCCTTTTCCTCGGTGGGCAATAAAAGAAGCTCCGAGCCCATTTAAAGCAGCCGTAGGATCAAAACTTTCTGATTTATCACCAAAAGCTCCCAGCCAACGCCAGGGTCCGGTGGCGTTGTGCTTGTAGCGGGTTGTCGTCGGGATTAAATTTACTGACGCCCAGCTCATAGGCGATAATGGTATCGCCACAGAACGCTCCAGAACCGGATCGGTCACACTTGTGTACGGCAGTAACGAGTTTAGGGAAGTTAGTTAGCAATGGTCAAATTTATGCCCCTTTGCTCACCCGTGGAACATATTGCCCCAAACTTTCGACATCTAATTTATAGCTCCCGGGCCCGTGGCAGGTCCCTGGTCCGGGTCCGGTTGTTGGCAGGCCTCTCACATGAGACTTTGCCAGGGTGTCGCAGAAGATTTTTGGCGTTGCGCGCCGGTGGCCGGTGTCCGTCGGCCAGGGAGCTACATTTGTCATGTGTGCCTCAAGATTCGGCCAGCATACTTTTATTCGGCCAGAATGCGGATCATGAATATTAAAACGTGCCAGTACAGCACCGGGGCAGCGTAGCGACGTATGCTAAACTTTCTTGTTAAGGCAGCCAAAATGCTATGAATAGTTTATTGGCCTTATTTCTGAGCCACTAACAAAATAAGATTCATGTCTCATTAGAGTCTCTGGGGGTAATTGAATCGCGTTTCGTACGGATCATTCGAAACAAATCATAAGCGTAAGAGCAATTTAATAAGAACTCCAGTGGGCAGCTGCCAAACAATTGAAATGGGAAAAACCTACATTTTGTGTTATCATTTCGATCGAACCACGCTGGGCAATGCAGCAAACGCAAAACATTAAAACTAATTTCCAAGAAAGTGTCTCCAATAACAACGTGGCGTTGTTTGCAAAACTCACTGCCACCGGCAATGGGTTTAGATGTGCCTCATCTATTCTCCTTAACGCATCGTTTCAATGGGAGGCACATTGTCGGCTCGGTGGCAAGGAAACTAAAACGAAAGCCCGCAGGTCTTCGTCCGCCACTTCAGCCAACTGCATTCACTGCGACGCACACAATGTTGGAAGAGAAAAGTTTTCCCTACACACTCCGCTCCGGTGTGGCGGTGATCCGGGCGAACCCGGTTTCCCTGCTCCGGCACGTCCCAGCCATACGTGTTTCAAAGAGGTGCTATATGCGCATAGTACTGCATAGCATTACTTTTTATACGCCACATGGCGGAGTGTCTACTTGGCGGTTACGCTGAGAGAAAAGAAGACGATGGTTCGCCATCCATTTGAAGTTTGTCTAAGAATGGAGTTGACCGACATTGTATTAAAGCTCCCAATAATTAGAAATTTAATTGTACACAAACACGCTCATACGCTTGACCGTACATTTCTTTTATTGTTTTACGATTAAGTTTACTTACGTTTATGTCTAAAAACTGGCACAGAGACCCGCCGGATCATAGCGGATCTTGTCTCTCGCTTGAAATAGTTTTTTTTATTTGCGCTCATTTTCACCATTTTCGCACGGCAAAGTTTCCCGAACACAGTTCCCCGGCTCAATCTGACGATGAGCATTGCAAGCAGCTCTCAATGGGGTCGCTTATGCAGGAAAATTCTTGCATCCCGAACGCGGCTTCTGCTGGCTTCTGCCGCAAAACTTTTCCACTTCCTCGGTGGGGACATTTTTGTTTGAAATTTAAAACCATCGACACCTTCACGACGGATGACGCCGTGTGTGACCTCATCGCCGACGTCGAGCACCGTGGATCGATCCGACGCCGAGTGAGAGGATTAAGCAAACAAGCCCCGTACTCCAGGCCCGTCTTTCAGAGCGTCTCAGCGGAATACCATAAAGACATTCTGGCACACGGTTGGCACATCGTCACTTTTTCCGCATTCCTGACCGTCTGGCACGTCGACTTTGACATACTTTTTATCTCCTGCTGCAGCGCGCACCGTAGCACCGACTGCACCGACTTCAATGAGACACGCCCGTGTCGGCGATGACAAATGGTTGGCTGTTCCGAAATAACTCAAGTTTCCGGGGTTCCGTGTTTTTTTATCTTTCGCTACAGATCTTTCGCTACAGAGCTCTCCACATCCGGCCCCACAAGGAGCCACACCACTTCATTCACTTCGCCGGCGAAAGTATGCTGCTCGGGAAAATGCCCCGAGTTCCGGAGCAGCGCGTCTCCGGTGACATAAAACGGTGACAACCACCTTTCTTTATCCGCCCGGGGTTCGCCGGGTTGTTAGTTAGAAAACACTCGACGAACTCGCCCGGTGGTGCCCATCCCCAACTTGCGGTGCCCGGGGCCCGGGAAAATGAAGACAAACAAAATCGCCCATCGTTGCCGCACATCGGCAGCATAATCTGCCATCATAAACACTCGGTAATTGGCTAATTTATCTCACTCGTCGATAGTACCTTCTGCCATCGACGATAACGGCGGGGGACGCCAGCAAACTTCTACCGAGTGGCGCTTCGTTCAGTTTTTCTTTCCACTCTCTCGCTCTGTCTCTTTTATTTTTGCATACATGGCCCCAGACGGCCCCAGAAGCCGTCTGGCTATCCTTGTCACCCGGTCATTTCCGGCCCCTGTTTTGTTGTGTCAAGTGCGGATTAGCTAATGTATTTCATCTGTTCGGCATCGTTCCGGGCCGGTGAAGTAGTGCGCCACCCGCCCGGCCCGGGCCAAGACCGCACGCGTTCCACCGGCGAATGATGAATTGGGAAAATTTTTCTCGAAACCCCCGCGGAGGTGGAGCACGGAGCCGAAGGGCGAACAAAAACCTACCCCAAACAGCGCCGGCACCCCGAATACGGTTGAAGGTTTTCCCTTTTCTGCCAGCACCGGCCAGGAACTTTTGGGAGGCCACTCCTTGCGTTCCTTTATCATCCTGTCAATCAACGGACGATTGATGAAATTGGACCGAATAATTTATTGTTTTTTCCGGTCCCGTGCCATGGCACCACGGTGCACGGCTGGAGCCGAAGACGCTTGAAGTCGGCCGACGGAGTCGACGATCAAAGTCGAAAGTTCTTCACGCGTAAGATATGGCGACGGTGGCGGTTGGTAGACCGTGAAGTGGCGCACCGGCCACCGATGGACACCGATAATCGATTACGGCAAGCCTCGGAGAAACGGCTCAAGGCACGTAATTTGTTCGCATGACACGGCGAAACATGTGGTTAACACGCACGCGGCGTGACACAGAAATTACCATCGAAATGAAAAATGCACACATCCCGCACAAACACAGAGACGGTCAACGTTGACATTTTCGCGGACAATCGTTTCAGGTACTGTTCTATAAATAAGATTGTTGATTATTAAGTTAACAAAAACCTGTTACGTCCACATACAGAAATTAGGCTACGGGTCGATGTGGGTCCACAAATGCCAATTTATGTTGCCAAACATGTACACTCTTTAGCATACCCGATAGGCTGCGGAACCAATTGACGCCAGCACACCGTTACCTCGTTCAATTGAGCTCGTCAGCGGGGGTTCGCCTTGCACTCAGTTTTCAATTAAAACTTTCGCTTCAAAAACTCAACGATTCAATTAGACTTTACGCTAAACATACAAATGATGATGTCAACACCAGTTCCACCTGGACCATGATGGGCCGCCTGCCCGGTTGGCCCCGGGTAAGCGGAAATGAATCGCCATTTGTTTTCCCGAATAACTTAATGGTTTCCGAACCGTTTCACATCGGCCCCGGGACCTCGGCCCCGGGGCCGCCTGCCCAGGGAGCAAAGTAAATTGATATGTTAGTTCACCTCACCCCAGTCCTGGGCCCGGAGCCTTTAGATAATTTTCTTCCAAGCTCCGTCGGGTGGGAACCCGGGTTAGGCTATGTGAAAACTGTCAGACGGCCTGCCGCCTGCCGGTGAATCTTGGTGGGTTGCGTGGGCCATCGCAAACCAGAGCGGAAACCCACAACCCCTACGCAAACTACGTCGGGCCGTCGGGCGTGGGCCGTTCCGGTTCGGCCGTACGCACTACGTGTCCGTGTCCGAACAGTCTTCCGGATGAAAATTGTGATGAAAAATGAGACCGTTGGACAAGGATTTATGCGGCCGGCGGACCAGCCCATGATTTGTCGATCGGCTAATGCTGGGCACCACGGTCGGTCCTGTTCACGGGAAAACTACCGTGGTTCGCACTGGGGTTCACCAGTTCGGCCTTCGTCCCCGTGCCGGTCGTTACGGTCGACACCTGATGCTGATGCGAGTTCGGTACGCTGGCCGGTGAGCTTTTACTATTTGAAGTTCATATTTTCCCGTTTCTTAACCACCGGACAAAGAAGTCTGGGGAGACTTTTCACACGAAAGGAGGGTTTAAATTTTTCCCTTTTCATGAAGCATACGACCTCACGACTCATTAGCATACGACCGGATCCGGAGTTGTATTTTCTGTTGTCACGGCTAACCATTCCGCTGTTCGGCCGGGAATCATAAAGCCATTAACAAAATGTCAAGCTAAGCTTTAGTCGTCGACGTCGGCAAAATGACTTCCTTAGCACACAGTGGACAGTAATTTGCATTAAGCAGCAACAAGCAAAAAAAAAGGAATGTTTATCGCAAGTAATGAACCGAACATGATTGCTTTTCGAGAGCTTTATCACTTCGTTCCCGGTCGTAGAGCACGGAACGATGGATGAACCGTGTGCATCAAACATTTCGGGCGCACACACGCAGTCCTGTCACGACGTGGTCAAACTTCCATCAATTTAAGCCATTTCCCCGTCAACGGCCGGCGAGGTTGTGCCGGATCTAGCCACCGGCCGTCGTGGGCATCTTTCGGACTGACTTTTCCCAGCCGTTTCCTACGCACGCTCGTTTCCACATCGTCACGTTTCCGCTGAGCCGTCGACGCCGTTGTTGGTCGATTTCATTCATTTCGGTGTGCGAACGTTGAAGTGTTTCTTCCTTTTTTATTATTTTTATTGGCAGCCGGCTGCCCTCCAGAGTCACGAGATAAAAGCGTCCGGTTGTCAGCCACTAACGGCGTAGCGTCCTAACTCAAGTTTACAGATCATTTGGTCCCGCAGCTTGTGGGCCCGATATCCTTACCGAGGGCGACTAGCGTCACTAAAGCCTTCGTCAACGCGTAATAGCATCAGTTCCATTTTGCAAAACCCATCCGCACACGATTCGCTTACGAAGTCCTTAGGCCTGGGGGAACGTTCCGAAATCAGGGCAACAGTCTCGCGTCTCGCCGGGCCAGAAGTTGATCAAACAGCTCGATACCGCAATCCTGCAAGCGCCACTTAACGGCGAATATTATCAATCAAGGAAAGGCTGTGTGCGGTGCGTGCCAATGGGAAGAACATTCAACGGTCACACCCAATTGAAGCTACGCTGACCGGAACAAATGGCGAGGGACTGCTATCTGAGCGTAATTAATCTTCGACAGGTTGGGGTATTTAATTTGACTTGAGCTGATAACGGAAGATGTGCAAATCAAACGGAACGCCGGAAGCCTCCGAGGGCTATCGCTCTCGAAGTAATCCTTTTCGAGCCGTGGTATCATCGGCAGGATACTTGGGGCACCCGAGCACATCTTCGGTGAAAAAATGGGCCGAAACCACTCGACCTACCGGACGGTCACGGATGAGGTAAGTCACTTCCGACCCATCACACTAATCAAATCAACCGAAAACCCGCGCACGCCCTACATGGCACGGCGTCCTCGACCCCAAAGCCCGCGAGGTGAAAAAAAGACCCAAAACCCCCCAACACACCATATAAACCGGATCTCGCAGACGTCCATAAACAAATTCAAGGGCACCAGCGCCAGCGAGCGGAGTACCGGCAGTGACCTAACCCAACGCCCGCGTCGCGTTTGCTGGAAAGATGGGTCACCTACTGCTCTACACAGTCTCTCGGTCGCCCCAGCATGGCCCGGCACACATACAGACTGTAGCTAATCACGGATGTCCTTACACGGTTTGACGATGTGTACCGCGAGTACATCCTGCGCCGGTCCCGCTTTTGGTCGCAAAAAAGGGAGATAACATTCACGCTCCGAACTCCGAGTGCGAAGGATATACACACGTGTGCGACCGTGTCCCTCAGTGAACCCATACACATGTCGTTCGGAGATCGTGACCCATGAGTTATTTCTCTCTACCTGTCTCTCTCTCTCGCTCTCTTGGTGAGGCTTTTGAAAATGCACCACCCAACGGAGCTACTGTTGAGAGCCAGTTCCGTGTGCCAGGTTCTCTTCGTTCTATCTCTTTTTTACAGTCTTGGTAATTTTTTTGTCAGGTCCTTACCTTGTTTTCGTCAACGGTGATGGTGCCGCGGTGTAGCTAATCTCTGTTGAAATGGTGCAAGAGTTTGAAAAATAGAACAGCACACATACTTGTCCGGTGCATCCTTTTCGATCGGATTAGAGTTTCGAATGTGCGGAGATGGCGGCAGGATTAACTATTCATTGTATTACTATCTGGAGAGTACTTCGCATCGCTGTAGCCGTACCTGAGTCCTGCTCAGGATTTAAAACTAATTTAAGTTTTATCTTGGAATTAGCTTCTGCCATATTTTCTGTCAAATAGCGATTGTATGCTTCCACCGCGGGTTTACTGGACAGTGAACCGCGACATTCGTGTGGCATTCCTTTTCGGTGGTCCGTACCGTTCTGTGGCAGCAACTTTACATCTTCTACTTTCTTTTCATGATCCAGTAAAGACTCCCCCCCCCCCCCCCCCTCTCAAACTGCGGGCTGTGATTTCTTCGACCGAAAAAGAATGGGGCGGTGGCAAAATTGTTCACTAATGCTGGTGCCGGGTTGTAATCAGACCCGGTGCGTAGCCGTGCGTCTTATGTTTTCAGGCGGCGCGTGCTCAACGTATCACCTCCGTGCGCCCTAAGCGGCTTTTTCGTGGGTGAGCGACACGAACCAGTGACACCCGCTTGAAGGATGCTGCCTGTGAGAGGTTTAAACTAATCTTCTTAGAAAGCTGGCTCTCATGAATGATGCATGGCGCTAAAATAGGCACCAAATCTCGTCTCAAACAAATTTAAAAGCTCCATTTTTTGGGCGGCGAGCATTTTATTTTCTCTGTTAGCTTTAATTATGAAGACATAACCTTAAGGCCCCGCTACCATACTAAACCATATGTAAGCCCAGCTTCCATGAGCTTCAAACGCAACCCGCACACAGAAACTCTGCTTCGAACTCCGAGCTGACACTCGTGCCGCGAACGGCCGTAATCGAAGGACTACATCGTGTAAGTCCCGAAAATCGCTCTTCATTAATTTTATTTACCACCGTTCGAACTTTTACCTTCGGCAGGGCTAAAATTAAAAAATAATACCACAACGGTGGACGTAACAGGCACGTACCACGCGGCCGGAGACCTTCTGGAGTTCAGTTCACAGTTTAATGGGATCGCAAATTTGCATACAAATTGGTTTATGCCCAGTTCGATAAGTTAGAGATCGTCGAAATTGGCTTCCAATTTCGTCGGTGGAGCCAATTTTAATACCGACACTGTGGGTCGCTTATTGAGCCACCGTTTTCTAAGACACCGGCTTTCTGATGGGACGCCGGGACATCACAGGCACCGCCGAAGCGATCTCCCGTATTCAATCGAACGGTGGTGCAGACGGCTGGCACGTTTTACTTTTATGTTCTATGGGCCCTTAATGTGACTCATTTCACATTCACACATTCAGCGCGAATGAATAATAACACCGCGACTCTTCTGAACTTCTTTTGCGAAATTTCATGTAATTTATTTCGCAACTCTTGGAACGATAGAAAGATTGTCCCGTTTAATATTGCGTCAAAATTCATCATCATCTAACGCAGTCTATTAGGACCCCAAAGTGGCCCGATCTGATCGGTATGCGCAGGAGAATATTTTGCCCGCAAAAATGTTCCGTAGGCCTTGGCCAATTGTTAAAATTGGGAAATCATTTTCGCTCAATTACGGGCCCCAGTGAGGCTGCCGGGACCGCACTTCACCGCATTCCCCTCCTACTTCCGCCGGCCGACAGCAGACCCACCGACGGGCGCCCCGGCATAAAGTGGAACATTTAATTTGCAAACTTTTCTTGCGCCTTCCCGATTCATTAGCCCAAGATGATGATGTTGCGCTGGCCGTGGCCGGGCCGAAGTTGGCGACCAAGGGGAAAATTTGGTCGCCGAGAAAATGGTGCCCCGTGCACAGCCCGTCACCGTCGCCAGAGTGGTCCCGAGGCGCTGCGCAAAATGTGTTTCACTTTCTGGACGCCGCGGCACGGAAAATGTAAACAAGCCACTCGTGAAAATGTAGGGTCCGGGAGGGGTAGGTTAATTTTTCACCCACGCCGCGCCAGTGGACGTTTTCATTAAAATTAGTCAAAACAATGTTGAGTCGGTCGATCGACCGGTGCTCGTTGACGGATTGGCCGTCCGACGACGGAACGGGCGTTTATGTTTTTATGCGCGACGGCGTACGCGGTGGTTTCCCACGTCGTTTTTCACCGTTCACTCCGTGCGCATGGTATCGATCGCACCCGGCCCCACCTTTGCCATTAGGGATCAGTACACGTAATCAGTGGCCGGATTTAATGGGCTTTTGATAAAACATAAAACATTCATAAAATAGCACATTCCGGCGGCGCTCGCCGGTGCGCCGTGTGGCTGTGTTGAAAGCTGCTGAAAGCCATTAATGCTCCGTAACTGGTGGCCGTGTGGCGTGGCCGTGAGGTGTAAAAACTTTTCACCTCAATTCCTGAACCGCCCGCTTTTTGGTCGGTCGGTAAGTTAAAGTCATTCGTCGCTGAGTGTTTTTCAATGAAGAACAACTCTCTTATCGAGAAACCGAGCGAAATGGGCAAAAGTTTGGAAAAATCGAAAACTCCCCCCGAAAAAAAATCTCCTCGTATTGGCACCTTCGGGAGTGGCGAACTTTTTACACTTCATGTAACGGTGCAAGGCCGCTACAATGTGGTTTCGGTTAGAGCGGTAACTTAAAAGGTGGCTGCTAAAAGGACTTTCAGTTTGGAATTCGGAGTGGCAATACAAAACTTCGGCATGTCATCATTCGCCGGCATACGGTGCAGGTTGCGGTAGTAAACGAGCGGTGTGCAAATATTGCGCTAATCCCTCAGAAATGTGTTGGGTTTTGTTGAGTTTTTTGGTCGCTGAAACAAGTCGGCTCAAGAGCCTCTGGCACATGCTGGCCTTTAATTTGCAGCAACTTCGATTCTCTGTGGGGAGTGTCTGCAACCAGAAGACAAACAAGTACCGGCTTCAGAAACGAACTAGACACTTCAATCCCTTTGGCTAAAAAGCTAGAAAGGAGATCAGATTACTTTGCTGAAATTTTCTTAAGCGAAGCTTTCAAAATATTACCTTTATTAAATAGAAAATTCGTTGAAAAGGGTTGTATTCCCTTTAATTTGGCATCCGGTAAAAACTCAGCAAGTTCATATGGTCCAAATTTAATTACTTTTTGCAACTGGAAACTCCTATCTCCGAACTGTCAAACGGCGTAGCCTGCTAAGGTTCAAAGAACCGAAAATAATTGCGAAGTTTCGAAGCGTTTGATAAACGCCTACTTCGCCTACTCCGATCACTCCAGAAGGAAAACACTTCGCTGCGGATTGTGGAATAGAGTGTTTACAAGAAATAAAAGCCCGAGACTAATTTCGTGTTCCGGCAAACAAGCAGTTCGCTTCCGAAGCACGGAAAACAATCTTAACGCCCGCTGGGGCAGAATCAGCGAATTTAATTCTGCTAAGAAAGCAACTGAAGTTAATTTCGTAAACCACAATGAACATTGGCTGATATCGAACGAATCAATTACTTCTCATGACACTTTAAAAACAATTTAGCAAACACCGAAAAGCAGGACCACGATCCGTCCCGCGGCCACTTTAAGGGGCATCGAGTGGTCGCTTCGGCACCGCTTTCAACACGTACCGCAAATTCCGGTAATAAAATCCAATATGGCCGGTGGAGTCTTTGCGACGGAAACCGAGCGGACTGCGGGCCCACTGAGCTGAGACCAACACGGGACCTTCCTTATTCAAACGAACGGTCGCCACCCGCCGGACGGTGGATTCAATTTGTGTAACTCGGCCATAAAGGAAGCATAGCGAAAGCTAAGCCTGGTACGAGCGGAAGTGTGGTCGGGATCGAATCGAAATGCAACTAATTACGGGAAGAATTTATTTAATTAAACCTCCCGGCCCATAAACCGCGGATTGTGCTCTGCTTTCGACTGGCCCCGTCCCGTTCGCCAGGGCTACAGTTGCAGGCTCGCTCTCGGCGAGTCGCCGATCGTAACGATATCCGCGCGGTGGCCGTACAGCAACCGACGGTACACGCAGGATTAGCAGACACCGGAACAAGTGACCCTTTCGCGGTGCGGACGTGAATGCACGCGCCCACGGTGGGGCCGAGTCCTGAGAAATCGCTGTCTTAAGTGTGCATTCACGCCCATTGCTTTTTATGGATCGTTCCGTGTGATTTTTTGTACCACGGAATGTGCTTCCGGAATGCTCTGGGTCAAGAACTGCACCACGGTCAGGGGCGCTTGGCTCGGGGACCGCGTTCCCTTTTGGTTGAACGGATTTCCATCTCACAGCGCCACGTCGTGGCCAATCGTTCGCACAGTCCGACTCCGGCCAAGAATAGTGGTGCCATTACACTAAGCTCGCCCCTCGGAATGCTCGTTCTCCTGCGTCGGTGCCGGCCACGTCCGGATCACGTCTGGCGGAAGTGTCTGCCAAATCAATTATTATCCTTTTTTCTTCCAGTTGCAACCCACACTCGGGGTCTCGGGTGTTCGGATCCTATCGATTCAACCATTTTGCAAGCAGCGAGAAGAATTGTGTTTTCTTCCAGTTCCTTTTTGGTGCAAGCAAGTCCGGGTTTTTATTTTACACTGCAGCTGCAGCTTGATTCAATCAAATGAAGATTACGGGACAATTGAATGGAAATCAATTTCGCTGCAAACCTGCCCTCAAACGAAGAATTCACGGACCGTAAGGCAATCAGTGGAACTCATGCTCATCATATAATGACTCAATACACCATACCGCTTACCTGCAGCATAACAATCGACGGTCAGTCGATAGAATAAAACTGTGCATATTGCGCGTAAAAATTAACTAAAACTCTTTCATGCCTCATGCGTATCATCTCATAGGCCATCTCGTCCCAGCTGTCTGTGACGCTTTTGACGTTCAATTTGCTATGGGAACTTGATCCGATCGATTTTCTCGTTTTAATCAGAAAACACTTAACGTCAGGCCCATCAAAGACCCGGGATGTCGATGGCAAGTGCAGTCTGTGCCCCGAGTGTGCCGTCGTAAAGAAGTCTGGCTGGTGGTTGCGCTTCGACGTCTCATGATGTGGGTTAAGAGACGTTCATTTCAAGCCGTAGCCACTTATGTTCCTCCAGCTGTTGCAACGATTCATTTCGTGCCCCGACACGAGCACCAAGCGACCGGGCACAAACCTGACAGTTTTGCGGACGATCGGGTTGGTGGGTCGATGTCGTCCTGCCCGACCCCGTGGGGACCCGGGGTTCGCTTTCTTAGACGTACCACCGCAGCCACAGCGAATTCGTCCTTCGTGTGATGTTTTCACACATTTGTCAGCAATCGGGGACGATGGAGCCGAAGCGCGTGTAAGTATGAGGATGTGCAATAAAATCGAAGCACTGGAAAGGTGGATACTTCTAGGATAGGGGTGCTTCAGCCATCGCGGAATCAAATGTCCCAGCAAACGGAGAAGCGAAGCGAAAGAAAGGCAATTACTTGCACCGTAGACAGATGGAGATGTGAGTAAGCTAATCGTTCCGCCATCCGTAGGAAGGATCGCCTAGATATGAAGCAAGTTGAACGCATAGTCAACGGATAAGACGGCTCTAAGCTTATAAGTTATCGACTAACGATTTTACTCTTTTCCATTAACACACAGTTTGCAAACTCTTTTATATATATTTTTAGACCTTTGCAAACCGCTCAGCAACCAAAACAATTACACCAAAGGAAATTTTTTTAAATGTTGGTCAGTAACGACAAGCTTTATGGGTTTCTATAGCACACAATAAAGCACTACATGGTGTTGTTTAGGTGCCCGATAAGGTGCCCTGCTGCGAACCAATGATTGTCCCTCACTGTACGAGTCCATTTCACTGTTTGTATCTGTAAGGGACCCCTATGCCTACACCGAAGTCCAATCAGGCAGTCGGGCAGTAATTACGGCGCCCCAATCGGTGCCGCCATATGACTGACCTGAGATTATTAGATGTATCACGTCACACTGAGTGCGATAATGGACAAATAATGTCAGCTGCAGGCACGAAATCGGACCCACCGCTAGGAAGGAAGGAAACCGTTGTAACGTCGGATTTCTGGTGGTCAACATACCGTTGTGTTGGTCGGTACCCATATGAAAATTAAACCAACGATTCAAATAAGTTAGTGTAGTGATATAAAGTTAACGTAAAAAATCAGCGAAACTGGTACAGAAACAAACAAAATTAGGAGACATTAAATCAATTTTCTAATAAGACAATGAATTTGAGAAAATTATGCAAGCGAGCACAGTTTGCCAAACTGCCGGACAATGGGCCAGTTTTAATCAGAAACTACTTAATCAGTCATCCAAAAACCATCAGCCAGCGGAGATTGCGCCCGAGCACGTGCAGTTGGCGTTATCCGGCTGCAAAAGAATTCGTGTTCGTCGTGCCACGAGGATCGGCCGAGGTGCTACGATGTCTTGCGCCCTGTCGCTGGACGGGAGTTTATTTCAAAGGAAACTGACGCCACCCATGTACACCCAGCTGTTGCATCGATTTATTTCGTGGCTTGACACGGACACAAAGTGCCACAAAGTCCTGGAACGCCATTCCACCATCCAGGCCAAGTGGCGCTGCTCGGGAACGTACCGCGTGTGTGGTGTCGGCCGTCACTACCTCCCCAACGTAGTGACCAACGGACCGAGCTTTCTTGCAAAATGAACGCCTCTAGAACAGGAAATGTTGGTCCCTTTAAACCCGCCGTTTGCTCAACTTATGGGAGATTTAGTTTCAAGATTGAACCAGACAGATGGCCAACGAAACGTGTCGGACGAAACTTTACCCACTGATTACAGATGGCTGCTCACCTCGATTAGACGGTGAAACATGCGGCAGCTCGTACTGGCACAACTGATTGGCCTGATCAACTCAAAACGATTTCGACAGAAATCGAAAATATCGCTTCCTAATATTCAACTGGCCCACCAACACTTTGCTAATCGTTACAGTCATTGAGCCGATCAATGTTTCAATTCAAGGACCCCGCAATTAGTCCTTCCAGTTCCGGTGGGCTCGAGCATTGTCATCCAAGCAGTGGCTGTCGATGATCGGCAAATAATATCTCCGCCCGTGATGAAAACAGACCCCCTGAAGCGATCTCAATTGAGTGTCGAGCTAGTTAACATCCAGCGGCAACACTTCAACAATGTGCCAGCGGATATCCTGTCCGGCGTGTGATGGACAGTGTCGCGGCAGGCAATCAGCGGCATTTCGTTTCTTCCATCATCATTCTGATGACTGGCTTCGTCAGCAAGCAAACAGCTCCGGCAGCTTACAACAGCCTTCTGCAGGTGTCAATCAATACGCTCGTTACGGCTCGGTACAAAGTCTCCGGAACAGGAAGTGGAACATTGTTTAAATTCGACGTACCTTGAAGCATGTGAGCCAAAACTATTCTGATGTAATTCCGTTTAGTGTCTACACAGAATATATTGAAGGACTTCTTCTCGGGTAGGAACCATTATCGAACACCGCACAGGTGATGAGTTGCTGTCGAACTAGAAGTGTAATCCGATTGTAGTGGATCGTCTACTTGATATCAGGCGATCAGATAACACTTATAACCCTCGTTTGTTACGCAGTAAAACTTTGTTCGAAGTGCTCAATCGAATCAATTAGTTTCCTGGAACGGGTTTCGGGCTATTAATACATAGTATAACGCGAGAGTAATCTTAACGTACCAAGCACTGGAGCGTTCCCAAAAGAGGGCATTTAATGTAGCCCGCCCGGGATGGGTTCCCGGAATTGTACAAAGTTTGTCGAATGATGCTCAGTATCATTTACATGGCCGCTAGCATCCTGGCAAATTATAGCTGAATAAAATTACTTCCCGCATACTTCGGGAATGAATCGGGCGATTTAAGCTGAATGAAGCCAGCGACTTGGGACTAGTTGGCAAGTTAATGTGACCGTTTATTCTGCATATTTCGGGGTAGCAATTTTAAAATTCAACAAAAATCCATGTTGAGCTACACATTAAACAGATTTAAGCTTCACACATTGGCTCTAGTTGTTGTTTTAGCAATCCAACAACCAGATGGTGATTTGGTGGCAGTCAATTTTAGACACTGTCCCACAGCGTAAGATTAATCGTCGTATACTGGCGGCTTCCGGGTGCTGGACCAATGGCTTCGGATACACCGACATGACGTGACATTTAGCACTAGCGTCCACTTCCTTGTGGCTTCCAATTATGTCACCGCCAAAAGTTGGTGTGCTCCAGTGACACGGACATGAACGCCAACGCTGGACACGAATGATTAATCGAGACCGATGAAATAATTAATTCTTCACTTTACTAGACGCCTGCGTGCTGGCACGCATACCTGACCCTAAGCGTACACCGAACCGATCGCTGGAGACTAAAAAAATGAAAAGACCAACGGAAGAGTCACTGCGCGTCCATTGGGTGCATCGTTGAAATCATTAAATTATTTTGACAAAAAAATTAATTTGGGTGTTTTGCAAGGAGTCGTAACAACATTGTAGTTGAAAAGTAATGTTTTGTTACCATCAGCAAGCCAATCATGCAGGCAACCGCTGCTCCCGTACGAAGTCAGTTGGCATAGAATGGAAAATGAATCCAGAATCTCTGCAGACGCCAAACGGTATGTCGAAAATGAAGCCCACGGGCAATTTGAATCTCTTGTACCGTGCCACTCAGCGACCGACGAGTACTACCAGCACTCAGCGACAAAATCCATTCCAGGGCCACTATTATTAAATTTAGACAACGTTGTAGAGCTCGGTGTGCTCGGCCCTCATCAGGAGTTGGCACTGTCGGTGAAGTATGTGAAAAAAGGAACAAGAAAGCTTCCGGAACTTGCAAGGATGCACCGGATACTCGACGCGAAGTACAAGTAAAATACTACTCTCATCCTGGCAAGTGGCTTAGTGGCGCGGACTGTAACTGTAGCTGTGTGCACATCCTCAGCCCATCGTCAGCCGCTCGGAAAATGCATGGTAGCAAAAACGGGACACTTGAAACTGGAGGCCGGGCACAGCAGTGCCATCAGCCAGTGGGCAATCAGACACGATTTCCAGGAAATGTTCATTTTTGAATTAGTTAATACTTCCACCGAACGGCGTAGAACATTGGCCGGTGGGATCGGCATGTACACCATCACTATTGCACACTCCGCAATTTACAACGCATTCAAAACCGACCGGCGATTCGAGTCCGAAGCTGGCCGGAAGTGCTGGCTCTGAATGTATAATTGAAATAAAATTATCTAGATTTCTGCAAACACGTACAAATTGCAAATTGTGGGTCCTTCCTGCGTGGGTTTATGTGTTCCGACTTTACGATACGCACGAAAGCCCGACCGTTTTGCATAAAAAGATATGAGTCCAAAATAGCGCCTCGTTCGGAGAGGACACATTTTTTTGCAACTTTCGTTCTTTAGTATGGAGTGTTTAAAGAAAACGCTAAGCGCGCCTCGAGTAATTTATCAAAATAAATTGTTGGCCATTTTTGCCATTTCTGGCTGTTCATGGTGTGAGGAAACTGGGCAGAAAAAAAAAATGACAAAACCAAGACCCACAAAGCAGAGCGTAAAACAATCAAAACTTTTGTCATTTAGACTTCTGCCAGGAGACCATTTTTGGGTTGATGTTTTCGTGTTGCCCCATTCAAACAGAATCTTCCACGAAAATGGTGTTCTCCTGGCGTGCAGGGCTGCCGGTTTTTCGCCAAAAACCGAACCACACACACAACACACAATGGAATTCAGATTCTGACCATGGCAAAAAAATGGCACTTGTGAAGTACAAAAACTCTTTCAAATTAAATTTGACCATCTCACTGACCGTAGTTTTTTGCCCGGCCGTAATGTTGTTTCGACTTTCGACATTTGGGACGCCCAATTTTCCACGGAAACACCTGTGCGTTGCAGGCTGCCGGTTTAGTGGCCGGTTGGAAAACGTAATTAGCCGCCGGACGCTACGTTCCCTTGGTGGCATTATGCAAATTCGGAAATTATACGTTAAAAGGTGGCATCGGTCCAACGTGCGTAAATATGCTACGGGGCCGGTCAAACGCACATCTCTCCTTTGTGCTTTTTCATTCATGTAGTGCCTGGAATGGAATGCTTACGTTATGAAAAAAATTGTCCCAACTCAAACAAAGACTTTGTTCTGTTGCCATGAAATAAAGGATGTATTTTAATTGTAAAACATCGAAAGCTTTTGGGATTTAATCGTTTTCCATTGTCAATTTATGCTTCCGGCACAATTTGAGTATCTATTACGAGAATTACTCAAACAACCTTAGACGAGTAGGAAAGTATTTAACAAAAATGATCATAAGCTTTATTCGGCAAAAATCGGTGCTGCTTCTACATCTTACATGCTGGCCCATTTTACAATGCAGCTGCATCTGGTGCAAAAGCCATTCGAAAGAAAGACAACATAAACACCCTGCTACCCAAGTACGTCGTTCGGTAGACTGCTCTACAAGATTCCATTACTCAGCGTTGGTTTTCTAATGTGTCTGTGTTGCTTTTTGTTTAAATTAAAAGGTTCAGTTGTCACCAGAAACACGATTCCTTAAACACGTTCTCCCACTTGCTAACGAGCGTGGAACAATCTGTAACCGCCACGAGGCGAAACACGCGAAAACGCGGGTAATGTTTTCATGTTTTCGTGTTCATACCTATGCCCTGAGTCCATCCCGGGCCCGGGGAACCTCGTGCTGCTGCAATTATCCTGTTCCGGTTTCGAAAACCACTTCTCGTTGAACACGTTGTAGTATGAAAAACTACGAATCAGATAATGTTGAGGGTACAGTGAACGGTGGTTCTGACTGAGCCAGTCTTTTTCAAGAGTAATGCTGAGCAGCTGCTGTTTTAACGAATAATTAATATAAATCTGCTCAAGAAAGATGGTGCAATATTAAACTGTATTATTTCGCTTTCTTTGCGCTTTTGCGACGGAAAACGATTTCCTTATTTCGTTCTTATGAACCAAGTGCAATTTGTTTCAAATGCTTTTCTTCATTTTCATAACAAAACCTTGGCCGGTTGCCAATCCCAAATCAGACAGTTGTCGTGCAATTAGTATCAGACACACTGTTAGGATGCAGCCACTTGCAACGATATTACATAGCAGCGTAAAGGGCTGCATTATGCACAAGACATCAATGGATTGGATTGGCTGATAACTGGAGATGAAGAAGCCCAGCTGGCGAAAAGGCAAACAGCGGGCGAACGCGATAATGTACCACTTAGGCATGGCCATTTCAAGTTTGTGCAAACACCTTACGCTCGAAATGGTTTACCTCCAGGCCAAACGTCTGCAAACGCCTTCCCTTCAAGCTGCTGCTTTCGTCCGATGGTTTATTTGCCAGTCGCTAATTTTAACACACCGGATACGTGGAAATCTCCATTCACTCGACTCCCGCTTCGCCTCTTTACGGTTGATGGTTGGGCGCTTGCGGCTTCGGATTAGCCAATTCTAGGACGTCAAGTAAACAATTTGCGGGCAAATTTTCTCATTTCATCCCGGTTATCTTCAGTACGAAAAGGGATGTGCGAGGTACCAGGTTTACCAGAGTGTAAACACGGGCGCTATTGACACCGCTGCACGGCCAAACATGTGTTTTGGACGTGTCCAACCACGGTGCTTCGACGACGGGCCACAGACAGAACTTCCTTTTCTGCGAAGGATAAATATTTAAGATAATAACTATCATTCGCAATCACGAGCGCTCCATACGAGCCATCCTTACACGGAATCTGACATTGATGCATGTCGGAATTGTTAAAGCATCGTCGCTTGCGGGTCGTATAACTCCCGGATACCGGGTGTGTGTAAGCAGTTTCCAGATAGGACGCGAAAAATGTATAAGCAACATGTTTTGGCAAGCAACGTAAGCAACAACGACACCAAGCACAGTTTTTATGGAAATTTCAGAAAGTAAGCAAAAGGATTCCACGTCGCATAGCTGTATCTGGTTGTAAACTTGCCACGTTGTACCTACGAAAAGAAGGTTGCGGTTACGAAAAGAAGGCTAACGTAAAGCCATCGTTACGTCAATGATCGGTTGAATTTGGTTAACTTTAAATATTGCAAAATAAAAATCAAGCCCAATCATGGCTATGGAGAAGGTTGCCGTAACGCTAGTGCCTCAATAAAGCAGTTCAAATTACCGCCAATTACTGACCACTAAAAGCGCGATCTGGAAGCAACTGGTTACATTTTTGCCGATACAACGTTTACAATGTTCGCGAAAAAAGTATTTGCATAATGGACCTATCCAATCGCTGGTACCGTAAGGAGCATTAAAACGCCAATTAGCCGATGCCCTAGAAGGAAACGTAGCCATGAGAAGCTTTTGAAATTGTATGTAATTTGCCGACTTCATTTTATGATTTTCATCATCTCGTCACTCAAGGACCCAGCATTCGAGTAGTACTCTCTGTGGTTGTTGATAGATAAAAACTTGCCAAGTTGAACAATCTCAATGCATTTTACGCTATCGGGTGTTTTTTCGACTTTGCAAGCTTCAAGTGACGTTTTTCATTTACTTTTTCTTAAACGATAAATACATTGAAAGGGAAATAATCAAAATGGTGTATTTTCACTACTGCAAACATTGTATTTAAATATTGAAAACTATTACAATTTTTTTTCTATGTTTAATGCCATTATCAAATCTATTGATGTGTGCCTTTCAACTACAATTCCTATGGCATTAAAAACGTCGAATGCAGTCGGAAAAGCTTCTCTACTTTTAAATTGTTCCGTGAAAAATTCCCAAGCGCACCGACAAGACATTCGAATGTCACAAACTGCATATGTAAACGTCAACTCCATTGATTACAATTGGTTAGCGAAACATACAACTTCAACGCATCGTTCATACCTCACAGTGAGTCTGCCCCGCGGCACACGGCACACGGCTCGAGGGTTCTGCACCTTTGTCCCGCTTTCGAGTGGAAACCATAAATCAACGCTTGATGTCGCCCCGCTTCCGGGAATCCTGCAAACTTGCAAGAAGTGGCCACACTTGCTGAAGTACACCCAAGAGTACACATCCTCCGAGTGGTGGTCGGTGTGATCGCAATGTTGGCCCCTCGAGGGACAAAACAAGCAAACCGGGACAGCACGGTCACAGTGAAAGAAAATCCATTCTTTCTCGGCCGGCTCAATACACCGCCAGCAGACACACGATCCAATGCTGACGGTGACAGGGTGATGATGCATTTGAGTGTCCCGCCGTAAATAAAACGGACTCTCTCTGTCCCGGACCTTGGGCCATGAAGGATTGGAAAGAAACTTTCCTTTCACTTCGCCGATTGTTTCACCAATTATAGCGTTTGCTCGTGCCTACTCGACGGAGCACGGTGATTTATCGTTCAGTCTCCCCCGGGCAACTCTCTGTTCGTTTGCCAGCGAATCCGAATTCGGCTTTATTGACGAGCGAACTTCCATTTACTATTGGAAAACCCTGAATGTCATCCTGAACAAGAGCCACAGCCATTGTTCAAATTTAGAACTAGAAATGGAGGCTATTACAACATTCTGTGATGAACTGTCTAGAAAATCCTGACAAATACTGCTGTTGGTATGCTGGGGAACGGCTAACAAACAATGTTTGCTTCACTTCTATCAATTTGAACAAATAAATCAATCATGTGAATCATAATGAATAAATCATAAATCAGAATTGCTGTTTGATTATTCTCTTCTCCAAGAACTATTCCAAGATAGTTAAATTTTCCACAGTTAACTCTCTGCTGTTCTGTATAGCAATGCAAGCCAAACTTAAATTTATCGTACAGCACCCAGAGGTTTATGCTGATTCGGTCAGTCGTATAGTTTCATCGTGGTAGCGCGACCCAAGCCTTTCCAACGGAGCGAGATTTCATCCGCAGCCACAGAAACATTTGTCAGAAAGGCCCATCTGCTGACATGAATAGGAAAACGTCCCTCCATCACGCCCGGGATGTAAAATGTGATATTGTGAGGCGAAGCTAACACAACATATGTGGTAGCTTGGGACACGTCCGGAATGTTGGGCTGACCGCTTGGGAACGGCAAGGTACTCCATGGCACTTGACTCCGAGAATGACTATTGAAACTTGGTCGAAGAGGCAACTAATTTTGTATAGCGGTCGCAACTGACGCTGTGTGACTAAATTAATTTAATTTTGCAAGCGAATATATCATTCTTGACAGCATAGGCGATTGGCGAACAATTTTGATTCAACGTTAAGAAATGTAATTAACTGGTTGATGTTCCTCTGTAACGTGGTGTAAATTTTTCTACCAGAGAAAATCTAAGAACGGCCGCAGAGTTGTGGGGGACTAAGGACTAAAGTTTCGCCAAAGTTTCAAAAAGGCTAACTAACGTCCGTGAGATTACCAGACAGTTAGCAAAGCAAAGCCCTTGTGACAGTTGTGCCAAGGTAACGTCGACAAGTAGTTAACAGTTTGCCCGAGCTATTATCAGCTTTTGCCAGTCACTGACCTAGAATTACGTCCCGTGATGGACCCGAGGAAGTTTCTGGTGCTAGAAAAACTCAAACAACTGTTTTCAACACTCATAAAACAAATTGATGGGCACCATTCCAGTTTACGGGCCAACTAGCGGCCCGCACGTGGCTGTGGTTTCAAATGCCTTCAACTGTCAATAAATGTCTTCGAATATCCGCAAACCAGAATGGTCAGCAGTATTCAATACAAAACAAACGGAAGTTTCCTCGGGCGTTCTGTGTCTCCAGTGGCACTGTTCATTCTGTGTCTTCCGTGTGCTCGAGAAGGCGAGCTCGAAGGGACGAACATTTGCAATTAGAGTCAATGATGCTAAGTAGAACTGTGCTTGCTTTCTCGGAACGTTTCAGTTTCAGCAGTTAATTTATCCACAGAATGTCGTAGATGAGCATGCTACAGGACACACAGCCTTTGAACTTGAGGGCCTTTGTGACACGGCACTTCCCGGGGAAATTCTCACCAGACACTGCCAAGTCGGACGGAATGACAAGTAACCAGAGATGTCAAAAGGAAACATTCCTGAAAAGGTATCATGTTCAACGCCATGACAGGGCAGCTGAAAAGAAAGATGGCAGGGCGAAAACAACCACAGACTAATCCGGTTTTGTTCATCTTTGCTCAGCAATTTCCCAGCCCCAATACTGGGATTTTGGTGCATAAAGCTTAACTTGATTTAAAAAATACTACCATTTTTTGGTAATGCCATTAACAGTGGTTTCGTTCACCAAGCAACAGATGTTGGCTTTAACTTCATTTCTAGAACGATGCAGTAGAATGGGAGCAAAACCCAACGTGTGTTACACGCAAACACAAACAATTACTTCCTCCGTAGAAAACATGACACTTTAAAGAACGATGCGCGGCTCCCACCATGCCTTCCATCGTCCCGGCAGGTGGTAAATGAGTTTCCCAACGGGTCTTTCGCGGGGAACTAATAAAACTTTACTGCATTTCCTCGGCCACAGCCACGGCCAGGCCACAGCGGTGCAAAAACGGGAAGGAAATTGCCAGCGCGCCGTGGTTCACATTTTTCCACCCAGCGCCGTGTCGTTGGTGGTTATATTTTACATTAAGAGCCAAACGTGTCGGAATTTTATTTCTTCTGTACCGCATCCCACCGGGAAATCGTTAGTGGAAAATGGGAGAGCCGGCCCGGATCGAGATGCAGCGACCGGCAGGACCGGTAAGGGGCCGAAGTTCGAGCTGGGACCGGTCTTCGTCAGGTGTTACCAGGAAGCGGGTCCCCGGTTGCCGTCCGATGTCGCAATCAGCCCCGGGGTGGCCACCTCCGGGGATGGCCATCGAAGAAAGCGGTTGGCATTTGGAAGCTGTCTCCGTAATGAAAGTATGGCCCGGTCAAAGAGAACGAATGAGAGAGAGAGAGAGAGAGAGAGCACGTGAACGATATAAAATGCAAATCAAGCGCAGTTGGTCATCTTATACAGGGGTGGAAAGTGTGAAACGAGGCACAGCATGTTCCTCGGCGCAACATGCCAGCGTGGCAGAACTCGACCGACCAGAACCACCAGGGATTCGTCCGGAACCGAACCGAAACTCGAGCCCGCGAGCGAAAGCCACGAGGCTTTAGTAATTAATTTATGGGAAATATTTTTCAAATTGAATTAGAGAAATTTCCCCGGAGCGATAGTGAGGCGGCAATATATTGCACTGTATGGTCCACCAGACCACGGTGTGGAGCCCAAAATTGCTGGCAATATGGTGTTACTATTCTTTTTTTCTTTGTTTTAAACATATTTGTAGGAGAACTTCGTTACATGCTTTCTGGAAACGAGGATAACAAAGAGAATCATTCTTTCTTTTAAACAACAATTCCGGTGAGATTGATTTTCTTTCCAAACAAAATGACAGTTTGGCCGTTTGATTCGATCGCCTCGAAGTGGCATCGGCCATTTTCCTTCTCGGAAGGAGTGAAATTTCTCTTTATCGATGGTCCAGATCGATGCATTGATTTGGGTTTTTCAGATAATTCTGTTCGTCTTTTGAGCTTGTAATGGTCTGTTTCTGGCAGTTTATTGTTCATATTTATTATCTTTCTTTACCTTATTTTAGAAATTCCACACGATGCTAGGACTAAATGCGGATCAACAGAGGGACATTCGTTCAACTGGTTCTTTGAAGGAAACATCGTACGTCGTACGTCATCTCATCAATCAACGTTAAATCATCGATTATAAAGCAATTGAAGAAAAACAAGCAATTCAAAAAATCGTACATATCGCGAAAAACGATATGGTTTTGAAGCATTGCCAAAATATCTTTGAAACGATTTTTTGTGTTTTTTGTATTATTTCGGCTTAACTGTCATCGCTCTTTTCATGTTTGTGAACTTCTCCACAATAGTAATATTTTTCTATATTAAATTCAAACTCACGTTCTAACACGTGAACAGTCGTTTTAAAGTGTGTTAAAGTGTGAAAAGTAACATCTTTGAAGGGTCGGCCCTTTGAAATTACAATACAAGCGATACATTATACGAATAGGCGCGCTACCGAAAAATATTGGCCTGATTATGGTTCATTATTCATCACTTAAACTCACCCAGGTATGGTTGACGGCCTTAGGGGTTCATACTACGTCACGACCCTGGCTGAAACTAATGATATCAGGCAGGCGGAACCAAATTGAAATATCCAACCCAGCCACGGAGCAACCGACCCCTGTGCTAGAGCTAGAAGCAGCAGCAGCAGACGATCGTCAGGATGATGCACTTTAGCCTGCGGCAGTGGCAGCTGGAACGTAAGCCACACGACGGCAGGATGTGATTTTCCCGCCCGTTGGCAAAAGAACTGTGCAGTAGAACACGGGCTGCAAAAGCTGCATCAGCAAAGGTTGGGTCATAGTGTGGTGGATTCGGGTGGCTTCGGGTTTCTTGTTCGGTGCTCTCGTAACAATGATATAAAACATGCACGCTGATAAACCTGATTCCATCGCTGGTTGTCGGCTGAGGAGACGCGTTGTAGCGTCCCATCGTGAGACCCCCAAAGGGTCGGTTCCTTGCGATCTTCGGTACTGTGCGATTTTTTGTCGATGATGCGGTCGGGACAGAGCGACACATTTCGTAGCGATGGCCCGGTGCCTTACAGCTAAATTAACTTGATACCTGTGCGCCGATGGCATCAGGGACATCCGTGTGTTAACTTGTTACAGCAAAAGCAGTTGCTTCAGGCACTGCGTGTAGGTATTCACCGGCTTTATCATGAGCATAATCATGTTTGTTGTAGCATAAAAAGTTGTAAGGTTAACAGGCCATTAATTCAGGGCCCACCGTCCCTTACATCCATAGTTGTAGTCTATTTTATGAAACTGTAACATTTCACAAGGACATCAATTGTAGTGTGAGAAACAAATCATTTAGCCATTAAATTGTTCTAATAAATTTCCTACACTGGAAGCTAGTGATTTCTTTTCTCAACCACGTTAGATCTCTTAGGGGTGAAACAATCTTGAAGCGGTTGCGTTTGCACGAGCTACAACAGTGCATTATTGAATGACTTCCCTTCCGATTAGACACTCTCCTCGGCATAGTAATTCAAAGCTTGACAGAGGCGATAATTTAGACAACCTGGAAACACCGGTTCAAGAGGTGCCGGCTAAGACTGGCTTGGTGGCTTCAGCTCAAACCGTCACTGCAAACCATTCGAAACAGTAGACGGGCGTAATTTAGCTTCTCATATCGTTACTGCAGCATGCGATATTGCCCTCCTCGAAGGTCAAGGTGTGCATCTCTGGCGTTTGTATACGTTAACCCGGCAACGTTGGACATAACATAACGGCCCTGCAACTCGACCATGGAAGCACGCTAGGATTGACTACCTAATTGCTAATTGTGCAATATCTTCCAAGGGAATCTTTTAACCACTAGCCGGTTTCGGTTTCGTGAGACAGTGGTGACCGGCAGACTGTGCCGAAGGGAGGCCGCAACGAGTGTCGTTCGGTTTCGTGTCCGAGATTTATTGGCAGTATCGAGAAGTTCGATTCCGATGCTAATTTATTTTGAGACGGGGTGCCGCTAGACGGTACCATGCCCCAGTGGCTGGAATAACCCGTGCGCAGTGAGACCAACGGAGTTCGGAGTTTACAATAGCAGCAGTGACATCGATAGTTCTAATTTATGTGCAAACATGACGTTAATTATGACGTCCGGGCAGGCTCGGAGACACCCACAAATGATATGTGTAACATTCACGATACGATCGAAAGACAAAGTCGATAGTGTGTAGTGCACTCAAGTCTAACCAACACGGAGAAGGTGGACATGGACACGGATAATAATAATCAAAATTCAGTTGGAATAATGATTGGAAATTTTGACGGGTTACGAATCGTGAAGGGACTACGCAAGTGTGCCGCATTTACTTGGTCACGCTGCAATTGCTTGAGATTGTTTACGATCGGTTTGGTTCCTTGTTGTTCTTAGTTCCATTGCAACCGGTTAGGAATCCTTAATAATTATACCAGTCACCAGGCGTCTCCATTCCAATAATATGACAAGCCTTAGAGATCTAGCCTAGCCTAAGATCTCATACTTAACTTGTAATATACCATCAATTTTCAACATAATAATTACTCAAACAAGGCTTATTGCATAATTGAAACATGGAACAACAATAGCCGCTGTCCTAAACGGATTTCCGGACAGTTCTTAGTAAAAGTCTTATAAGTTTGTCGCACAAAAGAATCCGGTGGATCAAAAGATAAATTTAATCATACAGTGATTCAAAATTGTATTCAGTGTCTGGCTCGCATCGTTGTCTGCACGCTATGAAGCAGCAGAAAAATTCTACTTATTCTCCAAAACACGAAAAAATGTCAGCCTGCCAGTTGACGTCCCTGTTTCCGAACCGAACGAGGTCCGTATTTTCCGAACCCGGCATAATTCAATTCACTTTCCGCAGGGAATCGAATAAATCTTGTAAAACTGTTCGACACTGACACTGGAAGTGCAGCGAATGTGTAATGAAATTCTATCTCTTGCGGCCTTACGCCGGGAAAACTGGGCCGTTCCGTGCTGAGGCCGGTATAAAGATCCAAACTTTCTTTAGTGGAACATTTCACGCCAGACACACACATTCGGGAGACGCTCCGGTGGCAGCGGCCACCGAGTAGAGTGCGTGCGAGTGGAAAGTTTATAAATAAATTTTACCACCGTCATCGTGCCAGCGAGCCGTGCGGGTCGCTAAAAGTTAGACCTGACAAACTGACAAGAGCTGTATGGAAGTACGAATGGCCTCAGCGTTATTCGCGCACAGAACTTCAGCCACCGTCAGCATTGCCTAGTGCACGAAACATCGACCGAGGGTCTAAACGGGTTAGTACAACTTTTGCCAACAGGTAGACTTCACGTGACAGCCGTATATGATTTCGGTCCGCCACCCGCGTTGGCGCATCCTCCGGTCCGGAAGGAAGCCCACCCGCGGGAGATGATCTGAAGAGATTTGGAGGAAATCTTTTCGCTGCTTCCAAATTCAAGGAACCAGTCAGCCTGTCATCGGAGTCGGCCAAACTTGTGCCCGACGACGGATGATGCAGAATACTGCAGCGCCTGTCCCGGGGTATCCGAATGATTTTTTCAACACGCCATAAACTTTCTGAAATCACCAGTTCATACTGCGGAGGGCGTTAAAAATGTGTTTCGAAATAGTACAGTTGCTTGGGTTTCTATATTGAAATGAATTAAAAATGGTTTCACATAATTTAACCAACTCAACTGTGTTTTAACGGTAGACTAGATAGACAAAGGAAGATAAAAGTTTGAATATACATATGTAGAATTCAATGTTCAACATTCCAGCACTAAACAGAAGTCGTTAAAAAATGACGGAAAACATCATAAAAATAATATTGCACCTCGAGCAACTCGTATCAAAATCGTCTGCCCGTAAAGATGCCGGCGATACGTGCTCGGTTGTGAGCAGATAATACTTTATTGAAGCATTTCGTTGAAAAACTTTTCTACGTTATCTAGGTTATGCAAAAACTGATGAAGTGAAAAGCTGTTCATAATGCTAGTCGCTCAAAGACCAATCAATATTATTGATCTTCAAATGATAAGATTTTCCAGTAAGTGGTTGAGCCGTCGATAATCTTAAATTCCAGCCAAGCAACGTCGATACCATCGTTATGAGATCGTAATGAATCGCTTATGCTGTTGGTTTTGTGCGGTGGCCTGGTATCACCTTAGCAGCAGGTTGAAACGTTTTAACACTTTTTTCGATGGCTTTCGATCTGTTCCGAAAGGTACTCGAGGGATCATTACTCTCTTGATAGCTACCATTAAACGTTTAAAGAGTTGTAAACTTCAAATGGTCCCCCACGGAGGAAATATTAATTGGAGAAAGGTTAAGTGCATGCTCGAGTGACAGTTGCAAGCTTACCAGTCTGACTCGACCGTGCTGAGAGCGTTAAAACACCCATTGGAAGCTTACACAAATGACCTCGAAAATCTTTAAAGGTTGTTCTATAAATCGTAAGGAAAGTCAAAATGTTCCGTCACAAATCGCTATGGTTGAAACAATTCAACAGCCAAGTTGACGTGTTGTAAGCTCAATTTTAACAAAGCAAAAGATCGGCCAGCGTATGGTGCAACTTCAAAGAAACTTCATACACTTGATGTCCGATTACGTATTTATTTATTAGAATTTATTCACCAGCAATGAGTTTTGATGTTCCACTTTTCAATTTTCTCCGCAAGCTTTTGTCTGGCTACCCAAAATGGTATGTTCACCGGAGAAGGTATTTTCCGGGTGTCAGCATTTTCTGCTATGGCCGACAATTTCCACCGGAGCAGATCATATTTTCTCATGGGAGCTATCCGACCGAATGGGAGTTGAGTGGTATCATATTAACTGCAGCCATATCCCCGTTATTACGAGCTTATTGGGGCCCGGGAGCTTCGAAGCCTTCGAAGCCGAAGCGGTACCATGTGCCCCCATCGTGTGTCGAGTATGTAGAGGTGAGTTGGCCGAAAACGGCGACCAATAAAGCTTACGCTGGCGGCATATTGCAACATTTTTCATCGTTTCCAGTGACATCTTCGCAACATTGTAACGGAGAGGATCTTGTGTGGCCAGCGCCAAACGCTGTCGTCCTCTTTCAAACACCGTCGTCCGACCGTTTTTCACATGATTCAGTCGTTTTCTTGAATTTCCCGGGTATTCGTTACCGCCTGACCCTAACAAGGCCATCCCGGTCGATTGTAAACGATGTGCTAAGAATGTGTGAAGGATGACATGAAGACCTCTGTTTTTCAGTGGCGTAGACATTAAAGTGGTTCTAGGCGAGTTGAGTGATCCCAGTGATGGTCTAACTGAGTTGCTGTTGATTTCAGCCTTCAGTCAAGGTGATGTAAGCCCCGAGTTCTCGGGCCCAAAATCGAAAGGAGGAAAACCAAAAATGGGAATAAGTCCGCTGTTTCGAAAAATACTTGAGAAAGCTTTGAGTTCAATGTTACCAACAGTCAGAGTAACCTAATCAGGGGTTAATTACTTGGCAGTTTGTTTACTGAAATCAAACTCAAACTGAGCCCATGCCGCTAACAACAAAGGCCAGCGGTTTCGCTGAGCATGGCTCGTAAACAAGGTAATTCAATTACTCGAGGCATGATATTGAACCGGGATTATCTCACTGATACATACCCACCAAGCGGAGCCGGAACTCATCGGTGCTGCATCATAAGAGAAATGAAGGTAGGATTGTTTCTGAAACGAAATGATAACATTGTTGGTTTGGTTTACTGCAAGACAGTGATGATGCTGATACTGTGTGAAATTGATGGAACTGTTGATTTTTTGAATTTTAAAACGAACAGCAATAGGTGGCGTTCCTTTTTCGTTACAAAGCACGTCTTGCGTAAAAGAAGGTAATCCGAAATTGACGGCCCAACAGCTCGGCGGCCAACAAAAACTTTCACGAGTGATTTGATCGAATCGAAATACTCCAAAAACACGACCCGCTGAGCCCATCCTCGGCTCAGACGGATGCCGGTCTGTGCACGCCCCACGGATTAGTTTCAAATTCTGACCAAAGCCACCAAACGCCGCTAACGCCGAAAACCCAAGTTTGTGGTTAAGCCTTCTGGTTAGTCCCATTATTCCACCCTCCGCCCCGGTTACGAATGCCGTTGATGCTGCTGCTACTGCTGTTCCGATCTCTTCTTGAACCGAGAAACCACGGCCCTGCGGCCGGCGCAAACGATGGCAACCGTGACCCGATTATGACCCAATCTTCGCGATGATGATTGCCGGTGGTGGTCTAACGGCGACTTTCGCTTAAGAAAATGCTTTGGCCCGTCGGAGATATGAAAAAAGGCTTCGGGTAGCCTAATGAATGCAGCAAAAGAAAAACAGTTCTGTGAAACCAAAAGCTCATAAAAGAAGAGAGCTGCACAAAAAGGTCAATCCATTCGAAACCAGTACATTATCCTACGCCGCACTAGCGTGGTTTTTCACAAAAGAAAAGTTATGCTTTATTGGGGAAAACTCTAACTTGGAGCAATTCGATATCGATGTGAACATATCATTATAATTATTTTTCGTATATAATAAATCTCAACACGAAAACAACAAATTTTGGACATTATCCTTTTCCTGGTTCATTTAATATTTGCAATAAGTTTAACCACCATAGCGTGTGATTGTTGGACTACGCCCCCGGAGTACACGGTGTCTGGTTCGTGTTCGGAAAATGCGAAAGAAATTAATATCGTAATTTCGTGATCCGAGCAGATTTTCGGTTTTGATAAATTGTTTTTCCCCCACGACCGGATCTCATGCCGCTGACGGATCTTACTAAAGGCATCGCTTCGGTCTGCGAAGACTTGCAAAGAAAATGCGTATGAAAAAAGTAGGAAAACCAACGCTTCAGTGAAGGTGAAGCACCACCCAACGAAAAGTGATCCTCTTACGGTAGGTTGGTTGGGAAAGTTTTCCCCTGGTAGGGATGGAAAAAATTAGATGGACAATGGAATGAGCCCTCTGTTGAAGACGGTTCCAAGTGATCGATAGGCAGGTGAAAAGGTTCGTTAACTGAATTAGACTCATGCGAAAAATCGGAGGTGAATGTTACTAAATCCGCTACACTACAAAAGTTATCCTGGCGCGGGAGTATCTCGGCCAGTCTACACCTTTTACGATGGAAACAGGCTAGTGGAACGAGGAAGTTGATATTTTCCGTAAAGACTTGCCTAAGCGAAATTGAATGATGATAATAATGGGATTGATACGATTATGTTGTGCCGCAATCACTTCTCAGCCAAGTTGAACGAACGAGCCAAGTTGGCTTTCAAGCGAAAAGAAAAATTACCAAACCACAATGGTGCAGATTGATCATTCTTTGGGAAAAGCCCGTGAGCAAGTGGCGTAACTTACATGGCTGGGAGCTTCAACCAACTCTCCCGCTGCTTAGGTGCAAAGGTGGGTGGTATGCAAATATTTTTCTTGCACCTTACTCTCGTCCGAGTTCGAGTTCCTATCGTTTGAACGTGCATCCTATCATTCCACAGGTACGACCCAACGTTTCTATGGTCCAACCGGATGCTTGTTTTTCTTTTCTGCCTTATATGGTTAGAGGAAGCATCTTGAGCTCATTACCTACTTGCGCTCTAAGTGCAAAACGAAGCATTGAACCGGTTGCATCCATCGCATTCCGTGCAGATGAGGAATTGAGAATGTCACATTCATCCAAAAATTAAAGCCTAATAAGGCAGTTACCACTGAATTAAATTACACTCTTAATGTGAATCTGGCTGGAAGAACAGAAAAAGCACTTTTACTTCTTCGTATTTCTTGCGTTTGCGGCAAAGTGAAACTGGAGTTTCCAAATTTCAAATTTGAAATCACCTAGCACCGTGAGATCGAAACTTCTCACGCCTGAATGTCGAAAACTCACTCTCACGATGTGTTCAATGTTTTTGTTTACATTTCGACTTTTGACATTTTGACATTTCAAATTTTTTTTCTATTATTTATCTGTTTTTCCTATCGTGGCGTGTTTTGCGGTCTGCGAATTCCCGGGATGGGAATGGTTTTAAGTGCACTAGCTGGTATCGTCGAACGTTGATTGTAACTTGGACCTCAGCGCCAGGATGACGCTGACGGAGTACATTGGCGCGCTGGCGGAAAACCCGTACTTTGGGGCCGGGTTCGGTCTGTTCGGGGTCGGCGCCGGCGCCGCAATGTTACGTAAAGGGATACAGGGAGCGATGGTTCTCTTCCGGCGCCACTACATGATCACGCTGGAGGTGCCGTGCCGGGACAAGTCGTACCAGTGGCTGCTGCAATGGATCACGCAGAAGGGCGCTCGCAAAACGCAGCACCTCAGCGTGGAGACGTCGTTCGAGCAGCGTGATACGGGCCACGTGAAAACGCGGTACGATTTCATCCCGTCGGTCGGTACGCACATCATGCGCTACGGCGGCACCTGGATCAAAGTCGATCGAGCTCGCGAGCAGCACACGCTCGATCTGCACATGGGCGTACCATGGGAGACGGTTCAATTGACCGCGTTCGGGCGGGACAAGCAGCTGTACTTTCGCATCCTGGAGGAGGCGCGCCAGCTGGCACTTAAGAACACCGAGGGGAAAACCATCATGTACACGGCGATGGGCTCCGAATGGCGTCCGTTCGGGCATCCGCGCAAACGGCGACCGATAAGTTCCGTCGTGCTGGACGATGGGGTTTCCGAGCGCATTTTACGCGACTGCCGTGAGTTCATCCAAAACCCGGGATGGTACGCCGACCGTGGCATTCCCTACCGACGCGGTTACCTGCTCCACGGTCCGCCCGGGTGCGGGAAATCTAGCTTCATCACGGCCCTTGCGGGCGAAATCGAGTTCGGTATCTGCCTGCTAAACCTGTCCGAGCGAGGACTAACGGACGATCGGTTAAACCATCTCATGAACGTGGCTCCGCAGCAATCGATCATACTGCTGGAGGACATCGACGCGGCGTTTGTGTCACGGCAGGACACGCTCCAACAGAAGGCGGCTTTCGAGGGGCTAAATCGGGTCACGTTCAGTGGGCTGCTGAACTGTCTGGACGGAGTGGCGTCAACCGAGGCCCGGATCGTCTTCATGACCACCAACTACCTCGAGCGGCTGGATCCGGCCCTCATCCGACCGGGGCGGGTCGATGTCAAGGAGTACGTTGGACACTGCACACACCACCAGCTCGAGCAAATGTTCCGGCGGTTCTACACCGGAGCGGATGCGGAAGCGAATGCACGCCACTTCGCGGAGCTAGTGTCTGCCGACGGCCGGAAAGTTAGCCCGGCGCAGATTCAGGGCTACTTTATGGTTCACAAACTGTCCGATCAGCAGACAGTGCTGGAGAATGTGCTCGCTATTTGGGACAGCTCGTGAGAATGTGTCCCCGGGGTAGAGTTGTGTTGTTGATAATATAATCGGTTAGAGGCAACCCGGAATGTGATTTAGTTCTTTCGTAATGAAGGAGCCCGAAAGCGCACCAAATTTAAATTGCTATCAGCGATCGCGACATGGGTGAATTTTGGGGATGATTTATCGAAAATTCCGTACACAGTTTGTCGCGAACTAGAACTACAGCTACACCAGCACTTGCGCGGCATTCGTGTTCCGTAAGTTATCGTCCCGGTGTCGGTACTGCTCCTTCCGGACCATCCGCCCGAGTATTACCATTTTTGCACTAGCGCCTATTTTGCGTCCCGCAAAGCCGGGTATCGAAATTCCCGAAACAAACGCCTTCCTACGCTACGTATACGTATATTTAACGTAAATTAAAATGTGTTTCTGCCACCACCTGAGGGTCTTGGGTACCGGTCTCGTACGCCCATTGCGGTGTTGGCACAGAATAAATAGCTGATACACTTGCAAATCTGCAACTAAACTAGGCAATCCTGAACTATACACGCCTCGTCGAAGGGCATGAAAAGCATGAGTAACCATTATTAGATTGAAGTAAACTGAGCTGGCCTAAACCTCAGGGCAGAAGAATACGAACTAAGCCTACACTCTAAGCGCCCGCTGCCACACGCTCTCCGTTTCAGGCCGAGAACGGCGAGATCCACTTGAACTTGTCCTTCGACGATGAGTCGTGCAGCTCCTGCGGTGGCAGTTCGTAGTGGTAGAAGTTACACTCGACCTTGTTGACGCAGTGGCGCCCGAAGCGACACATCTTCGGGTGGTAGAACGTACACTGTGTGTTGCTACAGTTCGGATAGTACTTGCACAGCGGTGGCAACGGTTTCGCGCTGATCGTTTTGTAGTTTTGCACCGGAACCACCGACGAAGCTGCCGAAGGACACAAGGAAGATGCTGTTACACTGTCACTGCCAGGCAACCGCCGAAGAATAGTTAGCTTACCCAAAGGGGGCGCCGAAGCACCGGAACCGGTGACGGTGATCTTCGAGTGCATAAAATTACAATCCAGCCGGTGGCAAGTGAGATCGTATTTGCACATCGGGTGCAGATAGAGGCACTTGTCGCCGAACTTGCATCCCGGGAATGCCTTGCAGGGGGTGCTCGGATGCAGGAACTCACACGTTTCGCCCTGCCGACAGCTCGGAAAGTACTTACAACGCTCCTTGATGGCGCCACTACCGCCAGCTATGGGTTTGCCCGTTTTTCCATCCGCTCCCGAGACGGAGATGGCACTCAGCACTGGAAAAAGAAGAATACGAAGGTTAAAGGTTGATCCCCAGGACCAGCCGCACTCTACTCACACGGAGGAATATCGTCAAATTTGCGACTAGATTCGAGCTTCTTAATCTTCCGACCCTGCGATGATCGGCCACTTTCGTGCCGTTCACCGTCCCGTTCCCACTCGCGGCGCGATTCTCGCCCTCCCCGTTCCGCCCGTTCCTCACTCTCTCGCTGCCGGCTGCGCCGCGGATTGCGCTCTTCGCGACGCCGATCGCGATACTCGTCGTCACTGTCCTGCAGCACGTCGTCCTCGTCGGTCAAGTTGAACTGGATCGGCGAAACGCGCTTCCGTTTCCGCGAGGCCGGCTCCATCTTGTCGTAATCCGTCTTAGACATGTAGATCGGCGACGAGGACACGCTGTCATCCATCAGCTCCTTGGTGCGCTGCAGAAGCAGCTCGTTCAGGTGGCTGGGCGAACTGCTGCTGCCGGTTGGCACCATCCGGGACGAACGTTGCCGTGAGGATCGGGACCTTTCAGGGGAGGCTGGCGCATTTCGTCGCACTGGCCTCTCGGGGCTGAGCGATGGCGTGCGCCGAGCGTGGCGGGTGCCACCCTGCGACGACGAATGTGACCGGAACGGTTTCGGTGACCGCTGGCCCCGGGATGGAGAGCGAGATGTGGAAGTGGATTTGCGTGGTTTCAACGCTTCAGGCGCTAGTGTAGGGGGTGGAAGAGGTGGAGGGGTCTTTGCCATTTTCACACTGAACCGCTCCTTCCGCTTCTGGAGCGTCTCTTCAAACTCTTTGGAGTCCTTCGCCGTTGGTGACGGTCGGCGTTCCTTCTGCTGCTTGACGCCGATCCGCTCCTTGACCGAGAGTCGAGATTTGACCGCTCCAGGCTGGGCGACCGGCGTGGGAGGAGGAGTATGGCTAGGTGTAGTGGGAGAATTACTCTCGTTGAACGCACCGTCCAGTGTTACGACAAATTTCGTATCATCATCGTCCATCGGCTCCGGAACCACGACGGGAGCTAGAACGGGTTCAGCGTCGTAGTCTGTATTCCCACCCGCTAGCAACTTCATGCCCACTCCCGTGTCCACCCTTCGACCGTAGTCCGCTCCACCTTCGAGCATCTCCTTAAACTCGTCGTCCACATCGGAATCGTCCATCAGCACCTGGTTAGCAATGTCCACTTCGTGCACCTCCTCGTCGGTTGCGACGCTGCGGTGGTACGTGGCCATCACGTCCGGTACCTCTTCAACGACGTCCTCGTCCTCGTACTGCACCTCTACCTCCGAGTGGCTGCTGCCCGATATTTCGATCAGCAGCTTCCGCTTGCCATCCACCCGTAGAAAGGGTTCCTTACTTTCAGCGACCGCCACCGTGTTGTCGATGGTCTTGCGCAGGTTGGCCACGGTGGAGCGCTGCGCTTCGGCCATCGCCTTCAGGAGCAAGTTTTTGCTCGGTTGCTTCGCCTTCGGTATTACCGGTCGCGGCTGTACCTTAATGACGCTCGCTACCGGTACCTCAACGATGTCCTCGTTGTACTCCGGTTTCGGGGGCAGGACGATGACGCGCGAACCGATGCGATTGCGCGCCAAACCTGTCCCGTTTTTTGACCGATCGCGGTCGATGGAACGGGATTCGTGATCGCGACTTCGAGACCTGTGATCGCGTGGTCGCCCATCCCTTCCGGGAGGATCTAAATTCCCTCGGCGATCGCGACTCAACCGACGGCCGGGTGGCAACGCAGGCGGTGACGATGCCTTCGGCCGATTGTTCCGCTCGCGGCTTCGTGCCCGTGACGTTGATTCATGGCGCACAGGGCGATGGCCTTTTGGTCCCTCGTTCGGATGTTCCTTTCGGCGGAACAGTGGAACGTAGATTTCACGTTCCTCGCGCCGGTGCGCCGAGAGGCTGATGATGGTGCTTTTCATAGCAGCCTCACTACTGGTTGAGGGGTTTGCGCTGTGACCAACGGCCGGTGTGTCACGCGCCGGTTGCTTGGAACCTCCTCCGCCAGAGCTGTCCCCATCGACGGACTCGGCTGAAGCGGTTGCGGCTCTCGTTCCGAGACGATCGAGAACCGAGCGTTTACTGGCACTGGTCTGCGCTTTCTCTTTTACGGATAGTGGCGCCGGCGGCGTGGTACTGCGAGAAGAAGACGGTGCAGGCTTTGGAGGCTCCTGCACTGCCATCGTTATGCGTTGTCGCTGTTTGCCTGGCGTCACCTGATTAGGCGCTCCCGTGGTGGACGGTTGGTTGGCGGGTGCCGGCGTTGGTTTTGATCGCCTGTCCGACAACAGCAAACTATCGTCGGGCAGTTTGAGGCTCAGCAAATCTTCATCATCATCATCCGACACATCGGTCCCAAGCGATTTCAGGTGCCGCTTCGCTTCCGAGATCCGCTGCTGTATCTCGGCCAACTCGCACAGCTCTTTGTGGTGCTTCCGCACGATGGTGGCGCTGGCTATGTCCGCGATCGAAGAAATAGTGGCCGGGCCAGCTTGTGGTGCTTTGCTGCTCTGTTGCTCCCGTGCCGTGGCTCCCGTGGAAGACGGCTTCTTGTCACCCGAAGTTCCGGCGTCTTCGTCGATGGATTTTTTTGCCTTTTCCATGTACTGATGGGCGAACACTTCCGTAATGGAGCCCAACGGAGGGCCAGCGGTGGCCGGATGCGGAGGCGTTTTGTCGCCATCGTCACCACTCAACGCTGGCCCAGCACTCTTCGGTTCACTTTCGTCGCCGCCAGCATCGTGCCGTTTGTTCTTCTTGTCTTTGCGCTTCCGTTCCCTGCGTTTGTCGTCGGGTTCAGTGACTTTCTTTTTCGCCACATCCTTAACCGACTTGGCCGTCACCGAGGCGGGCAGTGTCACTTCCTGCAGCTTCTGCAGCACTTGATGCAACCAGTTGACGAACACTTCTGTCTGCGCACCGAGAAAAAGCGACAGATCATCCACCATCTGCTGGCGTGAGCGTTTGTTGGCCACCATTATCATGACATAGTCCGGCAGCTCGTCGTCGATGAATCCGCTGCCGGAACCGGTACCCAGCTCGATCAGCTTCGCCTTCACGGCACTCTGAAAAAGAGGCACATCAAACATTAGTCAAACATTTACTTGGAGGCATTTCTTATCCGTACCCTCATCTTCTGGCCAATCTCTGTTCCCAGTGTATCCATTTCGCTGCCGTTTCGGAGAAGTGGGAAAAAGGTCAACGATTACACTCCGCCAATCACTCCAATGCCCGAGACTGACTGTGTCTGGCCAGTGGTAATCGACTCGAGCTGTGTTTGCACAGGTAGTCGGAAGCCGCACTTGAGGCCACCGAAGCACAGGTAATCTTTGCACCGAAGCTGTAAGATAAACAACCGATCGCTGCAAACAGGAATCTAAAAATATTCCAGATTTTGCGATGGGATTCTGATGGTGGCTGGAAAATCTTTTCCCGTTTGACGTTTTCCTGCGGCACACACTGATCAAACCAATACGGCCAGGCTTTCCTTTTCACTCTTTCGCGATAACAAGAAAACGGTACCCGTCGGAAGGGTTACAGGGTTGCCTTGAGCGCTACGGCTACTGTCAGAGGTGACTGCAATTTTATGGCAAACATGCCCAAGGTTCAGAAAGAAAAACCTTAACGGACAAAACCGCGAACGAACCGTTTTTCCATTTAGGTAAAATTTAATATCTTGGACACCAAACGACTGCTGCCTGAGCATCCAACGGTCTTGCCAACGCGCACCAAAAACGCGCATACCATTAAAGATTGACGATTCAAAGAAAAAACATATTTTACATGTTTATTTAGCTCACAAAACATAATTAAATTAAGCGCAATGGTTTTTTTCCTTTCTTTTCCTTCGAGCCTTTGGTTTCAAGTTACTTGATGCCATGGCGGTTTGAACTTTGCTTATGACATACAAACTCTTGTGTATAGTAAAAGCTTCGCTTATTCCTTTTGTTTTAAACTGAGATTCGAGATTCTGTTTCCGCGGGCAACATATTTCATGGCATTTTTGAGCGCAAAAAGTTCATCCGATATAATAATGGCACCATGGTATTAGTAGTGAACTTTAAATAAATTGCTAAAGCAAAACCCAACGCCACAGCGTGGCTGATCGCTGCGGACAACAGTTAAACGTGGGAACGTAATTATAATAAGTTGTAACACATTAGCACTACCACCGCCACTTCGCGTTGAATGCCAGCTACCTTCTTTTCGCTAAGAACTTATTCAAGAGAATGCTCACAGTGGTCCATTCTATTCATGTAAGTTTTGTTTCAGTCATGATATTGTTCCTCTTCCTCGGCGCACATAGCCTTAATCGATTTAAGTAAAGTAAGAGTACTTAACGTTACATCCCGTCCCATCTCTCGAGCGTTTGACGTGCCCCGATCGCACGATCATCTTTACTTTCCGCAGGCACCACATCGAAATGACTACGATTCTATAAATCCACACATCAGTTCTCTTCGATTTCGACAAGCTCTTTAGTGCAACTGTGAACTTCCTTAACCTTGAACTGCGTCCGGTTTATTTAAGAAAGCAAAGAAGTAATTTCCGCTCAAAGATCCAAGATGGTATTGGTATCGGCTACGGTATCAATTAATAAACGTAAACGCGTGTGTACGCTAAGTTCAAACCATTTTCGCTTGCACAAAAAAGACAGGAAAATCACAAGATCGTTGGCGATAACAACTGCTTTACCAAAATGTGACAAATAGTATTTCCTCCGAATCATTCGACAGGGGTCAAACACTACGTTTTGAAAATAAATTAGCACGCGGTACGCGCTTTCTAGGTTGTCGAGTGTTGATTATGAATCATTTCATGTTACACAATCGGATAGCTGCTACTCATTCATATTCGCGCAGCTTGATGGCTCTTTAAGGCAATCAATAAATAACGACGTGTATAAATTAGTTTAATAATGAATGTGCGTACAAGGCTACAACTGCGGAAATGGCTACGTATTTGTTTCGTTTCAGGTTGGCAAGGATAGCAATTGAAATACAGTTCAGTAGCAGTCGTAGCTAACAATTCACCTTGACAAACGCCGCACAAACGTGGTCGGAATAAATATGCCGATATTAATAAATAAAACCTATAGTTAAATAAATGGAGAGAACATTTCTTTGTGTTCGCCTCTGTCGATGGTAGCGTTTCAATGTAAAGGAAATTGAAATAGGTGAACGTTACTGCTATTCATAATTGAGTTCAGACGATCGATGTGGTAAAACTAATAACAGAGATGAAAATCTGAGCACTGCTTAGCGCAGTAGTGTTCCATTTTACTCCTAAATCTAGCAAGTAATGTAAGGAAAATCCGCTGCGTCGGGGGACTGGTAAGTAATCAACATTAAATAAGCATTATGTTTTCTTCGCCGGTCAGCATCTTGTCACCGATCTCACTGGACGAATCGTTCGCCATGAGGTTGTTCTGCCACTTGATTTGCTCCTCGTCGAAAGGCAGCTCGGCGTCTAGCTTCTCTTGTATCTGATCGAACGATGTTTTAAATTTCTCCTCGATCAAGCTGAACGACTGGATCGTTGCATTGTCGTCGAACTCGTAATTATCGATCGATATGTTACCAAACAGGCTGTCCAGATTAAGTTGCGGTGCACTGCCACCGCTACCAACACCTGCGTCCACCAGCGGACCGACAACACCATGCGATGACTGATTATGACTATGGTTACCGCCGTTGTAGGCCATTAGCGAAACAGAAGACGAACTAGCGCCAGTCAATTCCGATGTGGGGGGTGGTGCTGGTACTGAGTGAATTTTGCGCAAGTATCTAAGGGCACCGGTGCCATTTGTCACTGCAGTTCCTGCTATATTACTGCTACTGCTGCTGCTACAGCTACCATAACGATGCTGGGCGTTTTCCCGCGCACCACTCACATCCATGGTTCCAGCGTGGTTGGATCGAATGATTGCGCTACTTGACACTGACGGATTTACGATCCGCATACGCTTACCCTCGCTAACGATGATCCCGCCATCAATGCTGTTGCTTCGTCCACTGCAGGCGTGGGAACTTCGGGCCGACGATAAATAATGCGACTGAGCCATACGAGCCTGGTTATTAGAGGCCTTCCGTTTTTTGTCCTCCTCCTGCACGGCCGTGCTGCCGCCGGCGAGAGAAACGTAGTTGGTGCTGCTACTGCACGTGCTGCTCTGGTCGCAGTTTTCCAACGAAGTGTGGTCCATCGGATCGATAGACGACTCACCAATGCTGCCTTCGCTGGGAAATATCGTTTTAAAGGAAAGCATGTCTTCACCCTCCTCGCCGATCAACGCTGACCTCGGGAAACCATTTTCGTACATAATAACGTTACCAGTCGCAGCAACATTCGTGGTTGCAAGAAAGTTCCCCGAAGTCGAACTGTTGCAAAGTGTATCCAACTTTTGATGATGATCCTGCTGTTGCTGCTCCTGTTTCTGCCGTTGCTTCAGCAGCTGCTGCTGTTGTAACTGTTTTGCCTGTTGTTTGGCGCTTTTGTTGCGTATTTTACGCTCATTTTTTATCGCCAGCTCCCGAAGAACATTCTCATCCGTTACCACCAGAGTGGAGATGAATTTGTTGATCTGCTCCTTGGGCGGAGCACGCTCCGGGTGCACGTTGTAGAGATGCTTGCGCAGAGATGCTTTCGCCTTCAACGGTCCGCGATCGCAATACGGGCACGTGTAGTAAACACTGTCGTGAATTTCCAAATGCCGTTTCAGTTGATAGTTCTAGAACACATTAAAACAGTTAACATTTCAGTCCTCCAAAATAAATCACTCCAATTACATAATACAAGAATTTGCCATTAAACGACGGCGGAAACTGTTGCGCCATAGTAAAAAGGGCAATTGTTATCGAGCTAAAAGATAAGCCAACACAGTGGTGAGCGAGGAAAGGAACTTCGGCGGGTCTTAACTGCATCATCCAAACAGCCGAAATGAAACAATTTAACGAAATGCAATTTCAAGACACGTTGGTGTTCCTTTATCTGCTGTAATTAGTCTTTGATGAACAATATGTATAGTTGTTAATATGAAACAGCGTTGATGGGCGTTACCTTTGCAAATACTCGATCACATTCGTCACATGGAAATGTTTGTGATAGCTGCGCGTGGTCAGACTCAGCGATCATCGAAGCGCAATCGTGATCGTTCTTCAAAGCGGCAAAGTTGTAGAGCGCGCAAATGGGAAAACCGACGCACGGTTTGTTGCGGTTGGGGCCAGAGGCGAGCAAAAAGTAAAACCGTAAGAAAGATAAATCAGCAATTAGCGTGGCAAAAGCGTGTGAGACAAACTGAGCAGCGGGTGATGCCGGAGGGAGACATAAACCGTGCGTAAAGCCTCGTCCTTGAGCGGCCCGCGGTTTAGTGCAATACAAAACAGGAAATCGTCATCGCTACTTACAGATAAATCGTCCGGAGAAAGCAACGGACGCGACTTTTCGACGGATTGCTGGCCCGAACCGAAGCTCAAATCTTCCAGTGCCACCGCACCATCGGCCGCTGGATCGTTGGAATCGGCCAGTTTTATGGAGGACAGCGTAAGAAGCTGCGATTCATGCAACGTTGGGACTGAGCCCACACTTCCGGCTCCTGCACTGGATATATCCTCGACCACGAGGCTACATCCCTCGACGTCCACAGTAGCACTGCCGCCGGACGATACAAAGACACTCTCTGTAGGAACGGCACTTGCCACACCACTTCCAGCCTGTACATTAGAGTTCATCATATTTCCCATGGTAACCGTCCCCGTGGTTGGAACCATTATGGCCCCAGCAGGCAGCTGCAGCGTACCCGCGGGGCCACCCATGCTGACCACGGTCGGTGGATGATGGTGGTGGTTTGAAATCGGCACCAGTTTCGGCAATTTGTCCGACGAATTTAATACTTTCACATCGAGCTTGTTTCCGAGTGCACTATTGCCAGGCCCGGTTCCAGTGCCGGCGGCCCCGTGGAACAGCTGACTGGTGTCGATGAGATTGTTATTGGTCAGCTCCAGATTCGAGATGATGATGATGCTGTGCGATTTGGCAGCGGCTGAAGTAGCGGCCACAGACGACGCCGGCGTGATGCAACCCGTGGTGGGATCTTTGGCATTGGATGCAATCTGAAGCTCTCTCCGGTCTCGGCTTCCCAAATTTGGATGTTGTCTCTGGTTAGCTTCGGTGATTGCACTGCCGGGACAGCTATTACTGCCAAGCTCGCTCCCGTTGGCTGTGGCGTGCTTTTTCTTAGCATTCTGCGCCCGTGACGCATGTGTTGATTCTTTTAATGGTTGCTGAACCGTTTTGTTTTGCTGCAACGAATCATGTGTCACCGTTCTTGGGCTACTGTCGTTACCGAGTTGCGGCTGTGGTTCAGCAACAGACGATGGGGCACCGGAAGCGCTCGCTGCTGCAGCTGCCGCCGCAGCAGCGGCAGCATTTAGTTCCTCCTGTTTTTTGCTTTTTTGCGACAACTTCGTAGCCAGCGCCTTCGCAATGGCCGGCTTTATCGGAGACGTTTTCTTTTGGTTCAGCTGGCTCATCACCTTCTTCTCCGATTTGTAGTCGTTCGACACCGTGTAGGCGGTGTGCACTTTGCGCAGATGCTTTTCGAGGGCATTCGGATTTTTAAACAGTTTCGAACACACAATACATTTGTAGAGCTGCTTCCCGTTCGGCGCCTGCACGTTGGTGATCATATCCTGGCTCGAGCTTGTATTTGTCGGAGCTGTGCCAGTGGTAACATTAGGCAAAGCTGAACCAACTGGTGCTACCGGGGAGCTGGGCGATGAGCCAACCCTATGGGCGCCTGGTTCCGGTTTTATTGAAAGTTTACCCGCAAGCGATTGCTGCTGCTGTGGTGGCACTAGTTCGGGATCGAAAATCTCTTGCTTGATCTCGTTACTAGCGATCAACTTCATCGCATTGACTCCATCGACTCGGTCCTCCAATCGGTGCTCAACCGTGGGCTTCACATCCTCTTCCGTGGCCGTTGACGTGATGGAAATATCCTCGTAGGCCGGTGATTCGATTACAGCGTTTGACCGCTCCTCTACCGTGCCGCCAGCGATCGCCAGTGCCACCATCGACGGTTCATCATGAATGAGCTCTTTGTGGATTTTCATGTGCCGCTGCAGTGACCAAGAGTTCGACAGTACTTTTAAGCACTTCGGACAGTGCAGGTAAGCGGTTTTGGTTCGGCGCTCGCTGCACTCATGCTCCTTTAGTTCGTCCGCCTGCTGGAACAGCTTCATGCAGAATACGCACAGAAAGAGATTGTGTTTGCGCACGTGCTTATCGAGGTTCGACTTGGTCATATACTTTCGCAGACACACCTCGCACACGTGCTTCTTCTCCGTGTCTGTATCCGCTGCTACGCTTCCACCCGGTGTCGAAGGCACTAGTGAGGGAGTCGGTGTTACGGCCGTCACTCCCCCAACGCTACCAGCATCATTGAGCGTGATCAACGAGTCGGACGAGGACGAGAACCGGCTGTGCAATTTTTCCAATCCACCACCAGTGCCTCCACTGTCGCTGCAATTCGTCCCGGTAGCGGCCATGAGGGTAAAGCTGGAGTCACAGAAAGCGGCACCGTCCGGCTCGTCGCCAGCCGTATCATAGGACATCATGTGGCCATTCGCGTTGTCACCCATTCCGCCGATGGTAGCTTCGTCGAACGATTCGAACGCTATGTTGATGTCACTGGCACCGAGCGAAATGTTGATCAAATCGGCCGGACTCAGCGTATCGTCCGGAAGACACGGCGCATAATCGAGCAGGTTCGCAGATGAACCCACCATCTGCGATTGATGCGGGTGATGATGGTGGTGCATGTGACTGATCGGCGATTGCTGTTCGAGATGGGAGCCAAGCTGTCTCGCCAGGCCATCTTCCGGTGCCATAGAGATCATTCCGAGGTGTTGTTGCTGAAGATGATGGTGATGGTTATGGTTTTGACTGTGCTGAGCGAACGGCGCCAAATGCTGCTGCTGTTCCTGGTGGTGGTGATTTAATTGTTGATGCTCCGGTTGCCCCACATGCTGACTAGAATGGGTAACCGCGGAGCTATGGTTGAAGTAATCATCCATCAAATCAGCCACGTTCGCAGACGATGCTGCGGACAGTGCCGCACCAGTTCCCAGTAACTCCAAATCGAACATGTGGTGCTGTTGGTGGTGCAGCGGTGTGTTGCTGTACTTTGGTGAGGTCGTCTTCATCAGACTGTCAATGGGCGGTAGCGATACCTTATCGTACCCCGAAGTCGATGCCGGTGATCCGCCGCTGCACCGCTGTCCGGTTGCCAGCAAATCGGAGGTAGCGGAGCAGAAGTTGCTACTATTGTTGTTGTTATCGATATCCGCAAGCTCACTACCACTGCCAACACTGTGCGGCATCGAGGAGAAGGTATCATCGAACGCAGGTGGAATCATGATGGAGTCGGCGGTGCTGTTGGGAACTCTATCGCGGCCAGCGCCACAGGATAGTGTGCTGCAACTGTCCGCACACAGCCCACCAGCGATCGTCGTTGCGATCATTGGCGGCGATCGGTTATACTCATCAGCCGCGAAACCGTTGCTGGACGTTTTCTCCAGCGCAAACCCATAGTCCATGCTGACGGAGCGTAGTATGTTGTTGCAAATGTCGTACGGGCTCGGCTCGAGCAGCGACACTCCGATCTTGGCGGCGTAGCTTCGCGAGTACCACACCCGTAGAATGTCGCCCAGCTCGATGTCCTTCACTGCCGAGTAGTAGATTTCGTCATTTTCCTGCATGCGACGAAAGAAGAGATGAGGACACGCAAATTTTGTTTTAGCCAACCGTTTGTCCGGCCTCCACGTTACCTGGTAGCAAATGAGATTCTGTTCGTTCGAAAACCGGGCCAGACTGACGTGGATCATCCAGTTGCACTTGGTTTCGTTGCGCGTGTCCAGATACACGTTCCGACCGCTGCTGAACAGCGTCTGCAGCTCGGCGCTGTACTCATCGTCCTCGCCCTCCTGGTAGTAGGGCGGTGCGAACAGGACGAGCGGAAACGGAATACTCTTCACCGGCACGTAGGAGCGCTGCGCGAGCAGCGGCCCGAAGCGGGTCCCTTTGGCAAACTTTTGTGACGTCACGACGCAGCTGCCACCCTCCGGTGTGTCCATTATCAGCAACCCGTTCGGCACCGATGACCTTGAAAGGTTAAGCGTCGGCTTATCCTTAACCTGGAATTTGTGGACCCGATTAGCGTGATCACTGGCAGACCCCTGGTTTTAGAATAACCCCGTTCCCCCCTGACAATCTCACCACTTCAATCTCGCTGGATCGAAGCACTAAAGGAGGCCTGTACGAAAAACAAAATAACAGCAGCTGCCTGCCACCCGCTTGTGAGGTGGCCCGCGCGCGGTGATTCATCGGCTGGCTGACACAAATTTTCCACAAACCGGGCCGGAAAATGAAGCCATTAAAACACGGTGTGCCAGAACGGGACGGGCAGCGACCGTGTTAGACACTGACGGAAAAGGGCAGCCTGCGTTGCCTCTTGATTGCGAAGGGAACTACCTCGGGCCCGGTGGGTGGGTGTTGGTGGGCCGCGCAAAGAGTGTGAAAAATAACACAAAAACACCTTCCTGCCGCAGCACGGTCCCTAGTCCTTCGTTGCGTGCCCCCCTCGCCCACCGCCCATCGCCGATCCAACCTTTTGCAAAGTGGTCGCGCCCGAAAACAGAACAATATGTTTTCCTCCTCCATGTGCGGGTTTTCCTTGGGGAGATGTGAAAATTCCTCTCTGTGTCTGTCTCTCTCTCTTTCCTCTTTATTCACCCTATCGTGCTCTCTCTCTCTTGCTTTCTCTCCTTTTTTCTACAGCTCTTGTAGGGGGAAGATTTTCCGCCACCACACTACTACCAACTCACGATCCCGACGACACGATCGTTCTTTCCCTTTCTCGCTCGATCGCTTTCGGTAGCGCGTCCGCTGCGGTGAGTGTGGTCGTGATCGTGAGGATAAAAATATTGACTTTTTTCTTCTCACTGTAGCCCCGCGTCCAACCCTTCTCGACCCCGGCCCGACAACTTCCTGTGCGTTGGTTCCATCATAAGGTTCGCGACGGCACGAAAAATCGGCCGTAAAGAGGAGACGGATACAACGGTGGTGCTCGACCCCCCGGCCGTCCGTTCCCTTCCCCGTTAGCCGCATCTACGCCTTTGGGCTAGGCTACCCAGGACTGCACAGCAGCTGCCCCCCGTTTGTCTGTGGACGGAGCGCAGAGCGCGAGAGCGCACTGCGCAGACGGGGCTCAAACTGGCGACCGGATTGCGCACATGTTGTCATGGACATTATAAAATGCGTAAATTATATAATTTTACCGTCGAAAGTGCACCGTTTCACGCACTCCAGACCGAGCGGAGGTCACCCCCCCTTGGCCGCGAATCGAGTGGAGGAAATTCAGTCACTGCGCCGGACGGTAACAGGATGAAAATGAGTGGCCACCGCCGCAAAACACGACAACGTGGGCCGTGCTCAATGGTGATCCGAATTTCTTCCATAAATGGAGTTACCAATGTCCCGGGCCGGATTCGAGGATGAGAACCGCCACGTTTCGGGACGGCTGGATGCGTTTCCCTATCGAGTGTTACTTGCGGGTACCGAATTAAGATCCTCTCTTTTGGGGCCCAGAACTGTGGTTGTCAGGTGGCCACCCCGTATTGCCTCGTTTTCTCGCAGCGTACAAACTACAACATTGAGCACTTCACTGACGCACCCGGGGTCACTACTTACATGGTCTCCTTTGGCGTTCTCCGGGCAGTTCTGGGTGTAGTGCGAGGCCCCGCAGATGCTGCACACTAGGATCATCGTGGGGACGATCCGAGCGGTGGTGTTCGGCGACGTAGAACCGCAGGATGGCGACGAGTAACACACGTCGTTAGGTGGCCGTAGCAGTTCCTCCGCAGGCACGCGACACCCGGGAGCGTGGATCAAGAGCAGCGGAAAATCGGTCGAATAAGAGAGCACGTGCCAAACAGGTGCACAGGGATGTTATTTGGTGTCCGGCAAACAGTGAGTTGTGGAAGAATGCAGATAAAAAGGGGGCAGCAAAGAGGGATGTCAATCAGCAAATTGGTAAAATAAAACGTGGTGAAACAACAGCGAAAAACGATTCCACTAGCCACACTACAATCAACAACAACCGCCCGGCGGTTGGAAGCACTACTTGGGACAGCTTGGAGCACCGGAACACGGTTCCAGGCTTTTGGGAGGATCGCCAGCTAAGCAGCAGAGCCACTACTAGGCCAGCCAGCGACTGTGACTAGACTAGGAGCGCTGTGATGATGCGGATGGCACCACGACGACGACGACGACGACGACGACGACGTCGGTGATCACGGGCCCCGAAACGAAGGAGCTCCGCATTGCACGAACACTGCTCACGGATTGGTGCTGCGAGCGTGAAATCTCGTGCAAAAGATCGTGTATGGACGAGGAGTGTGCGCCCATCATTGCGCACACTTTACGCACACCACGCCGTTCGCAGTCGCATGCCACATTTGGGACTGGCGATCTACGGTCTGTGCGGGGGATGGCAGCGGAGGAGGACGTAATTAGTGTGATTCGTCGTGACATGGCCGGGTTCCCGAAAATCATGTTTCCTTCGCGTACGCATACAAACGCGAGCCGCGCCATCGAACCCTTAGGATCCGCGATTCCATAATAAAGTGGTATTTGAATTCATACGAGCAGATAGCGAGATCAATCTTTAGAGTTTCGAAACCTCAAACCAATACTAATTGTTACTCCAGATTGCTGCCTTGGAACGATAGATTCAATTGGGACCACTACTTACAAACGATTGTTTGGTGTTTACTTAAGAATTTGGCTTCTTTAGATCGTCGATCATCGATCGTAGAATGTGTCGATAGAAAGTGTTCGCGTTCAAATGCCTTTTTTCGAATGAAATGTGATTCAAATTAAAATTCAAATTTGTCAATGCCCTTCACTCAAGGGTTAAGAATGACGAAAGAAAAACATTAACTGCTTTCATAATGTGTGTGACACGCTCGGCATGGGCTGCGCAATCGACTGAGGAAAAATCGGAACCAATTTCCCAAACACATTCGAACGGGGTATTAGAAAAGCGACCGAAAGGGAACACGTACACGTGTAGATACCGTTGCAGGATTCCGTAGGATCGTCGAAGAGGGGCGAAGTAACATTTACTAACGAAAACTACCATGAAAAGAAGTGCCGTATGGTGTTGGCCGATCGCGTATCGTTCGTTCAACAGTGTACAAAGATGCTGGTAAATAATAAGTATATGTTTGAGGTAAAAGGCTCAATGAGAACAATGGCCACGGCAAAACATTGGTAAAAATGTATTGGAAAACACTCAAGGTTACGGAATAATTCCGTTAATAAACGTTCTTTGCGTAAGACATTGCTCAACATTTCGGCTCCCCATGAAGTGGTTTAAATTACGAATATCAATTTACCGTGAGGGCCTCGGTGCAGTAATTAGCATTAATTGCCGCGGATTATGAGATTACGCGAGGTTACGCGATAATAATAGAGATTCTTATCTATGTGGCTGGTATGTGTGTAAGCGATAACCACCAACACGAGTCAAAGATGGGCCATGCAAAAAACCTCCCCAAAACAGAAGAGGCATACCAAAAGGTGAAAAGAAACAAAATAAATAAACAAACCCAGCTTACCATTTTCCACGAGATGTACATTATTCAGCACCGATAGTGCATCAAAACATACGTTGGAAGATAGGTCGCTCATAACTGTGCGCCGGGCGCGGCGCGGGAAGACCCGGCACAACCTGCCCCGTGGAGATTAGTCCTGAAAATGTAACAATTTGGCCGGCACCCGCCGAGATGTGGTCATTCGGCGAGCTGATAAGGCTAGATCGCAGAATTTGGATACATTCTACGTTCGTCACTTGATCACTGATCTTCACTATCGGTCGCCGATTTCATTCACTTGGTGTTTCTACTTTTTTCATTTTTATCGTAGTTTTCCTTAAATCCATTTGGTCATTTGTATGCGGAGCAAACACTATCTCACCCGCTAAATTGTCAGCTGGGTTATGGATCAATTGGTCACTTTCTGATTGCTAAAATCCGTTGCGGGAACTTCTGCAATAGTCAAAACGTCACTGGCACTGACCACAACAAGCTAAACGAGGTTAAACGTTTGCAACGCGTCGCAAATCACAAACAAAATATACAAATACGAACGGACTACCACAACCGGAAACGTAACGACGAACAGAGCACACAAAGAATTTGGTAACGGTCATTTCGCTATAGAAACGGGAACAAAAGGAAGGATCCCCGAGCGTCATCCTGTTGTGTGTTTGCGATTGTGTGATGTTTCTGTTCCACCCAATACACTACAATGACAGAATGGTCTCACTCAGTTGCAATAGTACCACAAGCCAAGCGCCTGGCAAAGGATAGCCCGGCGCTTTGGTCGCCAGCGAGTCTCACAAACGATCACTGCCGAAACGTATGCCAAAGCGAGCACGACTACCGAGCCAGAAGCCAGAAACTACACTACTGCGGAACGCTTCAACTGTACTCCTGACACTACCAACAGCAAAGCGTTTACTCACACTTCCGCAACCAGCGGTATCGAGTTACATGAAACGGCCAGTGATCGCACACGTTCCACTGCAAAACCAACACCGCGTGTAGTAGTACGATCCGTTGGGCTAGTAAATAAATCATCGTCCAATGCAATCCAACAGGAACATTGATACAGGAAAGACCAAAACGCCTTGAAACCCGTCCATCGTTTACGGGACGAGCGAACCCTGACCACCCTGCAATGTGTGAGTAGAATCAAGTATCGCTGTGTGTGTTCGTGAAGAGGCGGTGTAGCGATCGTCACGAATCGTGAACACCGTGAGAGCGCCAGCCCAGAAATGACCATTATTTTCTTCCCACTCACAGGTCCCGTCAAACACTTGATCGCTACGATCTTGGCGGGCAATCTCATAGGCTCTGGGGAACCAACTCGATCCGGCACCGATTGTTCTTACGATCCCCGACACAACCAGGCCGCGAAACAGTGCAGATCTTTGCGAGCATGCGCAGAACTTCCATCGTGTTCTGAACTGGTTCACTCTCACCGTTCCGTTGTAACGCATAGTCCGAAAACCCTTCACAACGCGCTCTGCTTACCCACACACGTGCATGCCAAACCTTATCGAATATGCATCACAATTTCTGCGGGTCCAAAAAAGCGATTATCCAGCCAGCTAACGCCACTCCGATACCGCTCTAACGTTCAAACGACGCACTCTACCGATGGTTTCCCGACAATTATCGTCAAACCCGGACCAAAGCCAACCGTTCACTGCGGGGCGAAAAGTATCGATAAGTCAACCGATCCAGAACTCAACACTAACGAAACATTCATCCGTGCACTTTGGCAGCACTCACTCGTCACATATGTGATTGCCCTCTGTTTAACCGTGTCCCGCACACATTTGCATTCGTGCACGGCACTCACCGTGCGATGTGAGTGCGTGATCGTGAGCTGTGAGAACGCACGATTGCCACCGGCGCAAGTGAATTTCTGCGCGGGAAGACTCGGTGATGATTTTGCTGGGCTTCACAAGAAGCGATAGATCAGGCCGATGCCAATTTAGAAATTTAAATCTGAGCGATAGGGCCCTACGCGTTAAGTCTAAAGCCTGAAGATGATGAGGTGCTCGAAATGGCTTTAGTTTCGGCGCTTTGTTTAAACTCAGTTTGTTGTTTGTTCAGCGTTTATTTACAAATATTTATTTACATTTTGTAAAGAATCTGCTGAAAAGGACGAACACAGGAGACGAATACGTTCCAAGCGCCGCTGCCTTGGAAATCAGTGGCGCTATCACGAACAACGAGTTGATAGCGAATATCAACGGTTGCTGCCACGATCGTCAGTCCGGTCATGGGATCTGTAGTTCGAAGACGGTGCCTTAGTGCTATCTCGACCGTACCGATTGTTGGGAGTATGGTTTCTAGGATAATCGGAGGGTTTAGCTCTATGTCTTTGACGCCCTTCTCTCGTATCTGTATAGCGCGAATAGGAGTCATATCTTCCTCTTCCCCTGTCGTTGAAGGACCGATCGTCTCTATGGTCGCGTTCGCCTCCACGACGCCAATGCCCGCCCCCGCCTCGACGATTGTTCCATTCGGTAACTATTGGCGGAGGTTGGGTTGGTCGCTTGCAGTATTCCACGAACGTCTCATCCAGGTCTGTGAACCGGTTCGTAAACTCATTCTCACACTCATCGAGGAAGGCTTGCTCCTCGGGGGAAAGTTTATTGATGTGCCTTTTCGGATCCACCATGGTTGCTCAGGTTAGTGGCAGTAATGTAGGTGTTTTTAGTTTTCCCGTAATACCTTTTCTTTCATTAGCAAAGAATTGACGTCTAAGAAAGTGGAGAAAGATAGGTAAGCATCAATTACAGTGTGAACAGCGTGCAAACATATGAAATTAGAACTCACATCCTTCTGTGATGATGCTGTGATAGATGAGAGCGTAAAAGCCTTCGCCGGATGGGAAATTTTGCTCAATGGTGGCACTGTCGATTGGTTCGAACATAAACCCGACTAGCATCCGACACTTGGGGCACATGCAAAACTTCCAAGCATACCCGGGAAACCAGCTTGATTTATGAATCCAGCGTTGCTGAAGGGGTAGAAATCAGCAAATACCATTAAAAATGCCTGTGATTGATGGGCGGTGGGGAAAGCGAGGCGCAACGTACCGCTGTTATTTTTTGGCAGGAAGCTTGTTTGACGAGAAAGATTGTGTAGCGAAAGCCGCGCGAGTTCTGGACTTCTTGGATCAGAACGGATCTGCCCTCCGTCAGCGTGTGGTTGGTGGCGCTCAGGGCTAGTGGGCTGTACTTGTCGAAAAGTAGGTTGGCTACACTAATATCACTTCCACAGGTACGGCACACGAAAAAGTCTGAAAGTATTCAAACGGCATCGTCGGTGAGTGTTCTTGATATTTCGTTCCTTTTTCGGCCGGTCGCTGCGGTTTGCTTCGAGGTGCCGCATTCGCGTGTCACTCCAATTGTTCCGACAACTGTTGCGTACCTTCAATGAGGGTTTCCTCCTCGTTGCTTTCTTGCGTTGACGACGCGCATGCAAAGCGCGAAACTATGAAAATGACCAAAGAAATTCGCATTAATGTACGACTTTGCTTGCACTTCATAGCTTCTTTGCAGAAACAGCAAAGCAGCCCGTTCACTGCAAATCGGGAGCTGTCAAACGCCAACTGACAGCGCCGTTTGCAACGCTACGGCGGCTTATTAACGAGAGCGGCGATCGGCGGCTAGTTAGGTAGTTACAGGGTGACTCTCAAACATTTTCCGTTTTACGCTTTTTCTCATTTAGCTTTACAATTTCCAACAAACTTGGTTTCAGAAAAACGCGCAGTGTTTACCTACTTATTTAGAGATTTTATTTGCAATCTATTTATTATGTTACCATGGGATTCAGTCGTTAATGCAGATGGGAATACTGTCCCAAATTTAATTTCAATCATGCCATGCCCAGAATGCGCGCTTTGGACCGATTAGTGCCATCAAACAACAAACAGGTAACGGTTTTTTGGTTTATAAATGATTAGTTTTCTGTGTACGTTTTACTTATTCATGGTAAAAAGAGCTCGTTATAAGGAACATTATCAAAAACATTGGTTATAATCGCACGGAATACTTTGGCAAAGGAGCTAATGATGGCGGGCTTCAGTTCCTTCAGGATGTCTTGCCAGTTTTCATTCAGGAACATGTTCATATTTTCGCCTAGTGCCTTATCGCCGTTGAACAAATTCGTGAGTTCTGTGTAGAAGCGTGTAGTATCTAGCGTGGCCTTGATTTTGTTCATTTGATAGTATTCTTTTCCATCGGACCGTTTCTGGAGGGCTCCATTCCACTTCATGACAAAGTTGCAATTGGCTAGCAACGAAAAGAAAGCCGACAACGGGTGAGTTAGTTTTCAACCATTTACCGAGTTCACGGGTCTGCAGCATTACCCATGGTCAAGTTGCTGACGCCTTCTCCCTGGATGGGAAGTATGAGCACTTTGCCCTTTATTTTATAGTCGCCTACGAGTGATGCAAGAGGTACTTCCAAATTGATCTCCATTACGTTCGGATTTGCGGTAAACCCTCTGCAATGAAATGTATAGTTCAACTATCTATTGCATTGATCCCTCCAGCTAGGTGGTTCATACTTGGCCTTTTTGACGATCACATCCTTAAAGCCGATGATATCAACATTTTTGAAGTTCAGCTCAATATTGACAGGACCTTCACCCTGCACTATGTCCATTTCGTCGATGCGCAGCGGATCCAGAGAAGCTAGCCCCAACTGTGGTAGCCCTGTTGTATATTTTTGGAACGTGTTGCTTATGGCTTGTATTATGCACTGCTCATCAGCCGGATTGCATCGCGTGAATGCAGAAGCTTCAAAGATAAAGATTAATAGTGAGTAGTTTGGGTTTTTTCACAGAATCATTGTTTCTGCTTTTAGTCGCCAGATGAGCAAGCACAAGTGAAGACGATGTAAAAAAGAACTGCTCGGTTACGGTGTTAATTTTATGGTTGACACACTTTTCGTCTCAAGCACATGCTCATCGCGTCCCGGAAGAGGATCCCTCAATCCGGTTTCGTAAAGAAGGTCAAGATCAGCATCCGCATTACAACCACTATCGTTTTCAGGCGTGGATTGACGAACAGGTGATAAACCTTATAATTGGCCGAGAGCGGCCATTGGCCTGGCAGCATCACCACGTTGAGTTTCTTTTTTAAGGCACATTCCAGCTTTCGCGATTTTTTGTGACCGAGTTCGACCGATAGAAAAAGAAAGGACTTTTAGTTTCATTCGAAAATTTGGAACGGACGCTCCACTATCACACACGAGTGTAAAAATTTCATCAGCCGTAGTCTGCAAGTTTTTGTTTCAAAAACTCTTTCTAACTGCTGCACTGCAAAATGATTTCTTTGAAGGCAACTGCAATGAATACGTACGCAATTTCACCGCGTTTCCCAGTGAAACAAGGGCAATGAAGGTAGAAACTAGAAGCACAGCACTCATTTTGGGAGCAAGTAGAACTGTTACGATCAAATCCGGAGCTAAACAATAGGAAAGGAGCACGTCACTAGCCGATATCACAAACTGTAGAAGAAGCACTGAATAAAGGTTTCAGTGAGCGCTAACTGTGCGAAAGGCAGAATGAACCTAGAACTTGCTAATCGGGACTCTTATATATGTTTTGCCAGCAGGGGGTGGGTCACCGTTTCACATTCAGCCCAGGGAACGGTTCTTACACTGCCATTAACAGCAGTCACCTTTCTACGTCATAGCCGGCGGAACAGGTTGCGGTGATCTTTACTGCTTGTGACGCGCCACAGACGACCATTTCGCCCTCTCCTTTCTCGGCAGTCTCTGTGGGGATCACGGCGATCTTTGTGGAGATGTTATAAAAAAATATCCCCTTTGCAACCTCCCGTATAAGTGTTGAACTCGCCAGAATTGATCGGTGGTAATCTAATACCTCGATGGATGCACATTTAACCCCGAAGCAGGCATGATTGGGCAGGTGTTAGCACCAATAGAGGTTTAAGGATTTGATACTAAAGACCTGTACCCGGTTCAGCGGTTATGACGACAATGGAACAATTTCATACAGTCATACACGAATAACTCAGTGCAAAATAACAAAAATTCAAATACAACACAGTTCCAAAGTTCTTTAAAAATAGCAAAAATCTTTGAAAATTCTATCTTATCAATTAAAATGTATCCTTTGCGCTTATACGTTTATATAACAATCATAGCATTGACTGTCCACAACCTGTTGCTTAGTCAGCGCGCACAGTGTGTTTTTCCTTCTCCATTGGACGGGCACGATGGGAAATAGGCTACGTGATCGAACTGGATCAGTCGGAAAAGGCCAGAAGCACACGTTCCAGGCGGGCCGGTGATGGATACTAAATGGTTGATCCGTAACCGATTCCCCCCATCGTTCGGATAACAGTGATTATCGGGGAGAAGCCGGTAGTAAGGGAAAAGCAAAACCCTGCCAGCGGTAGGCAATAAACCGCCCATTCCGGGGCGCGTGACTTACACGTCATGCGGCTTGCTCGCGGCACGATCATAGGATGTCGGCCACTTTCTGAAAAAAAAACCCTTCAGTTAAGAGTCTGGTGATGATCGCTTGCTTCGAAGCAGGTTCTGCTGAATATCCTCTTTACGAACCCTATTGATCCCGGCGATAGGGAATTACATTAGCAATTAATGTAGCTTAATTTCATCCCCAATGTTTACAAACTACCCAGCCCGTTAGGAACATTTAAAAAACATATCAACATTCGGTTTCACTTAATAATACAAACACGTTGCACTGTGTGCAGTTTGTACCGAATGTTCTATCGTTTGAAAGAACTTGCGCGTGGATAAGGTTCAAAGCAAAGAGAAGCAGTTAATTTAACAGGTTTGTTATTCTACACCTTGGTGGAAGAATAAAAATAGGAGGAATGGATGGATAAAAAACCACCAAAAACATTATATTCATCTTTCGTTTGACGCAAATAATCATAGCCGTCGGAAGATTGGGGCGCTTTCAAAATATATACTATCTGCACAGTTTGAAAACAATTTGAATTGAAATAACAACATCTGGAAATGTGTAAGCAAAAGCGCAGCAATTTGTAAAAAGCTATTTCGCACAAGGCTTCGCACTAGCCGGGTTGATTTGCTCTCTAGCCCCAAAGGAAGCAATTAGGCTGCTTATCTTTGATAATTTATTACAGTTGTGGCATTGCTTTGCGTCATTAGCCTTTATTAGCATTTTTTCCTGCGTTTGTGCTAAGATGAAAAAAAAATCGACGATTTCCGACCGTTTACCTCGTAGCCTCGTATAAAAGGTACGCCAGACGTAAACTGCAAGCTTAAGGTCCATCTTGCGTTTAATGCTTTCAGGGCCAGCCATTCGAGAAATTAAGCAGCAAAGATTTTCTCAGGATGGCTTTTATTAGCCATTTAAAGAATGCTTCATAGTGCGTGCATTTACCGGATGGTTTTTTTATTTCGGCGGTGCGAAGAATTACTCACTACCAACATTGGAAATGGGACAACAATTGACGTAAAACGAAATTTGTAACAGTTTGGTTTTACTATAATAAACAATACTCGGTCACGGCACATCTGTGGCTTTATGCGAGATACAGTTCGCTGTACGGCACCTTATTGAAGACGTTCGAGACGACGGCTTCGAATATCTTGGTGAAGGCGGCAGCGATAGCGGGCTTCAGTTCCTTCAGGATGTCCTGCCAGTTTTCGTTCAAGAACACGTTCATATTGTCGCCAAGCGCCTTATCGCCGTTGAACAAGTTCGTGAAGTCCATATAGAACCGTGACGTGTCAAAGTTGGCCTTGGACTTATCGACCTGGAAGAATTGCTTTCCATTCTTGTCGACTAGCTTGCCGACCCACTTCAGGGTAATGTCACAATTAACTGCGGGGAGCATGGAATATGTGAATTAGTTAAATGCGTCTTTTTACTTCTTGGCGTGTACCTTCCTCCAGAGTTCTTTATCTCTTTACCTAGCTTTCTCGCAGTTACAATAAAACGATGGTTCGAACTTACCCATTGTCATGTTGCTGGATCCTTGCCCTTGGATTGGAAGGATCAACACCTTGCCGTTGATCTTGTAGCCGCCGATCAGTGAGGCAACCGGAACAAGCAGATTTAGCTCCATCTTTGTTGGGTTGGCAGTGAATCCACTGTAAGCAAGGTACGATTTGGCCAATGAAATAAACAATCACGTAATGACGGTCGTTTGCACCGTTACCTTGCTTTTTTGATCTGCGCCTCCCGGAATCCGACAAGATCTACCTTCCGGAAGTTGAGCTCGATATTGATCGGTCCGTCGCCCTGAACGATGTCCATTTTGTCGATGCGCAGCGGATCGAGCGGGACAAGTCCGATCTCTGGCACGCCCTTGTAAAAGCTCCGGAACGTGGCCGTGATGGCAGCGAGCAGACATTTGCCATCCTCTTGACCGCAGCGCGAAAAGGAATCGGCTGTAGACGGGAGATTGAATATTATTATTTAAAGTGTTGAATGTTGTCGGCACGACCCGGTACGGTTCGACCATTGATAGTGCACCAATAAAATTTGTTCAGTTCCGAACACAAACAACGAAATAAACCCGCAGAGCTCATGCAGTAATAAAACAATCGCGCGAAAAAAAAACTCAAACTAATGACACTGTTCCCGTATGCAGCCCCTCGGCGGGTGCATTTAAATCATGCATCTTATACCCCAGCGGTCGCCATCGCTAACGAGCCTAATGTTGAGCCGCTGCGGAGGAGGTGATGGCACTGGGAACGTACCAGTTCGAACGTTAGGTTATGATCGTTGGGGAACAGAAAAACAATGACCGGTTAGCGCTAATGGGCACTGTATTATTCAAATTGCCCGAGAACACCGCCCTGAAGGCTGTGGCGCGTGTACGGATCCTGTCGGCCTGTAGGTGTTGCTTTGAAAGAGAGATTATCTCGTTTCCAACACGCAATGGCTAATGATCGGCTGGACACTATGAAACAGTAACTCTTCACTATACCCGAATTTTTGTTACTGATCATCATTTTATCATTTTATGCTAACCATGGTTGATTATCACTTTTTACGTTTTCCACGTAATCTAATGTACTATCGATCACATACATTGAGTCGTAAGTTTCTCAAAAATGTTTGTATGTAGTACAGTCGTTTATGTCGCACCGAATGATAGGTCCCAATGCAAACGACGGAAGTTCAACTCCTGACAGTGCGTGCGCTTGAATTTAAAAATAAGCCAATACAAGCTCTATATCGCTGAAATAAATTACTATAATTTCACAAAAACGTTCACGAAGGCGTTATTTTGTTCGTTTGTCAGACCATGAAGTACGGCGTCAACGGAACATAAAGGTTTTGTCGGCGATCTACGTCGCGGTTAATAATAAACGAATATTTCAGTAGTGCCGGTGCCTTCGCAATTTGCCGCAACAAACGTTTGAACATTGTTTATCCAAACGAAAGGAAAATTAGTTTATAGAACACCCCGTTCGACAGCTGGGCGGTACTCGTCGGATCGGCCCGCCGAATAACGCGAAAATGAGAAAAACCCACAATCGGTGCGCCGAATTCCAGGTGCCAAATATCTCAACTTCAAGTAGCAATAAATGTAAACAATAAACGCAAATTACTCGCTTACTCATCGCACACCAAATCGGGAGAGGACACATTGCGCATGCGGACGTCACCACGAGATCAAATATTGAGCTCTAAATTAGCTTCATCAACAGACACACTCTTTTTGGGCATAAATATTACAGAACGAATCGTTCGGTTGCTCGGTTCGGTTGCTGACGCATCCGGCGCGTTTGCATTTTACGGTGCTACACTCGATACTTACGGAACTTGGCGGCGTGACCGACGGTGACAGCCACGATGAGTAGTGCTGCAATTTGGGCTTTCATGATGAACGCCTCTGGAGGACCGCGGTCGTCTAGCACGCAAACACCGAAACGCACAGAAGGGCTGCGGCGGCCTGAGCGACACTAATCCTTTTTCCGGATAATCACGGCCCGTGCAACGGCAACGGCGGGAAGGGCAATGGAGCACACCGAACGTACGACTCGAACTGGAACGCAGAAAGAGCGAGCGCGCCGGTCTTATATCAGAACTTGGTCGATTCTGAAATAGGAGCCGATTCGTCAGAACATCGGGGGCACCCGGGGGTGGGAAAAAGTATCGCGAAACAAACGGGTACTACCACCACGAAAGCGGGCGGAAGCTGCTCCTTGGGCAGACCGGTAGGCATCAACGTTGTTGTTTTTGCTCCGCCACTGTTCCACGTATGTTCGTTTCGCATTTCGTGTGGCTACCACTACACGGCGGCAGACAGCAACATTTTCGCCTTCGTGCCTTCGTGGCTTGCGAACCACACGCAAGATGGGCCGGCAAACGAACCGAAAGGGTACCATGCCGGGGAACAGACCGGTCCGTAAGCCGCTGTGCGAGGTTTTGGCCTTCTCCCTCCTGCACGGTTGTCGGTTGTTGTCATCTCGGGCGGAGGTGAGTGGATCACCCCGCGTGTCCGTAACGATCGCGGCTTCCAAACTGGTCAGCACCGGCACCGCTTGAAGTGGAGGGGAGAACCCATCCGGTACACCTTGTATTCGTTCAGCGAGATCCAAATAGACCGGAATTCACGAGCCAATGAACGAACTGACCCATTGGCTGCTGGACATTGAACTTGTACATTACTGTACTACGGCCACTACTACTACCACCACTACTGTCTACTTCTCTCCCCTGAGCTTCGCCTCTCGAGGCAAACCGACCGCTGATAGGCATTCCACTATCCTAGGTTTGGCGGGAAACCGACGTCTAGCAGTTGCTTCCTGCACGGGCGGGCTGGCAGTAGCCTCATTCCGTAACGGCAATTAGCGCTGTATAACGATGTGAAAAAATTTGCGGAAATGTAAGTACAGTTGGCCCGTGCCGCATGCACTTGAAGGTAATCTTGATCGCTTGTCGCGTGTATGACCTAAAGGATAGCATGACGCCTTTCCGTTCGGTAGCCCATCCTGTTACAAGGACACTAAGATTGGCGAGACGGGTTCAGATGTTGGAAGCAGCTACGTGTAAAGCTGGGATGCACTCCGAACGATGACCGCGGATTGCGGAACTAACTAGCTCATTAAGAACAAGTTTCTCTATTCGCGACGTTATGAACGCTGCAGCCAAAGCGATTTATCATCCTGCCGAGAACGGCAGAAAATCCATCGTTCTTGACATTGATATCGACACTGCCTGCTACGGCCACGGCGGTTTCGATGTGCATTTAACCGTTCGACAAGGTCATCGCTAAACTTGGAGCTGTTTCACTGGTGCCATGGTTGTTACACCACGTAACCATCAACCTCTTTTGACAGCAAACATGGGGACCTCCGGGTTGTTAACCGATTTCGAACACTTCCAAAGCATCCAGTCTTGCTTAGAGACTACATGCTCGGCTACTGCGCTGACGCAAAAGATTTACCGAAGGGTCATAGAGTTTCCTGACGCTTCACCCACTCCGACTCCGGCTGGCGAAGGCCCCCCTTTATGTTGGATATTTCGGTGGTACGCTTGAGTTCGAATGAATAATGTATTGACCCATCGAGCTTAACTTCTTCCCGGTTAAGTGTTTGCTCAGCCGACCACTGCTTCAGTAGTTATTGAGTGGGAAAAACACACCGAAATTCACCTGACCTTCGACGGTGTGACCTTCTCAATGGCCGTTGGGTTGGACCCGGGCAAATGCTCTTCAATGATTGGGAGGATCGTTCATGCGGTAGCCCACGCGGTTCATGGAGACTCGGAACATGTGAGTCGTGAGTCGACAGAAGAAAGTGGACTTTTGACTACAAAGCAAACAAATCTGCAGTAGAGTTGCAGTAAAGTTGGAGCTTTATTTCATATACTATCGAACAATACTATAACCATAACATAATCAACAATTAATATTTCCCCCTTTGTACGACAAATTCCCAATCCTGTTGCGATTACTCTGCGTTTTTCTCGCATCTTTGAAAGTTGTAATTCAACATTCTACTTTTGTCACTCTTCTAAACGGGACGAAGAACGAAGATCTCGATGGACGCTGATACTCGAGCCATAGAAGAAATCGCTTGAACAGCCGAGGCCCGTTCAGTGGTTTTCGTGCCGGGTAATGATCGTACGATTGAATTATTCATTTCATCGATAGCCTTCGCCCATTAAGAATATTGTGGCCATTCAAAATCTTCGTCGTCGTCTTAAATCTAGTCCGAAGTTTAATTGTCTACAACTCATCTCTCGATCTGATTTGCATTTGCATTCGGACATAATTGATATCATCGTAATAAATCAAACCACAGCCACTCGAACACTGACTAATGAATACTACTGAAATTTATTTGGTGAATTGGTTTACAACAAGAATACATTTTATGTGAAATTCATTTAAAAACTCTGAAGGTTTTACCGTTTCAACTACACTCGGTGCTACATCTTCATTCACCATCACCACACCGGCGCGAGCTTCACTCCGGAATAGCCTCTGGACCATCTCTAGTCGGCACAGTCCAGCTTCTCGTCCTTATCCTGCAATCCTGGCGATTGCTGCATCGGCTGGTCGTTCTGGAGCAATGACGTTCGTTGCTGATGCTGCTGCGGGAACTCGGTCATCATTGGATGGCTGTCTGTGTCGTAACTAGAATCAGTGTGCATGGAATGTGGCGAAGGATTTACAGGACGTGGACCCTTCTCGGTGCACTCTGACGGCCGGTGTGGTTTGCGTTCCTGTGGCTGTTTCTGCTGCTCTGCCCGCCGACGCTGCGCCTCCTTGAGGTGCTTTGGTTCGCGAAACAACGTCGACTGTAAGGAAGTTTCTTGCTTGACTTTGGATTCTCCCGACGCAAACTGGGCTTGCGAGCGCACGGAGGTCTGTGGCTCACCAGACAGAGCAATGGTCGCTGGCCGATCCTCGTCGTTTTCGTCATGACCACCGGTACCTTCATCTTCGTGAGCCTCGTTATCCTGTTCGTCCTCTCGCTTGCGGCCGTAAAACACGGCATTACGCAGGCCGTACCCGGAGTTGAAGTTGTCACTGTACTCCACCTTGAACTGGCTGTTGTACATGTTCTGATTGCGCTCGTACTCGTAGTTGTTCGGCTCGAGCTTCGTGGCCATAACGTCACACTCGAGCGACATCAGGCTATTACTCAGCTGGTCTTGCAGGTTCGAGAAGCGACCACCACCCAGGTTTGCCTCTCTGATCATCGTCCCGAGCGCGTCGGATTTGAGCACGGCGTAATTGGGCCCGGCAAGATTAGCGTACGATTCCTGGTCCGGATCCGAGGACCTGGCATCGCGTAGAGGATGACGCGGCGCTTGTTGTTGCTGCTGTTGCTGTGGTGGGCCCGATTCTTGTATCGTCAGTGAACGTCCCTTGCTTTCTATGCCATCGGCTCCACCGGTGTCCGTCACATCGTCTCGGCCAGGCCCCCCACTAGCACCTCCTGCAGGACACGGCCGACCATCCGTTCCCAGGCGACCGCCACCGATCGCCGACGGATGATAGGTCAGCACCTTTGCATGGGGGTCACTTTGTGCGGACGGATTGCTGCGGCACATGTAGTTCCCCGAGCTGTTGACACTCGTCAGTATGGTGGTCGGACTGGGACTATCGTTCATGCTGCTCGCATTCATGTGCTGCATCTTGGCCGCAGTCATCACGCCGGCAATCGCCGAGCCACCCTTGTCGACTCCCTCACCCTCGTAACACGTACCGGGGCTCCGGTACTTGGCCAGGTGCTGATAAACCTGCTTGATGCGCTCCATGTTGGCCCGACTGGCGATCGCGTGGTTCACCATTGGCAGCGGGTAGTCCTTGCCGATGAGACACTTGGCCGCCCGCTGCACATTCTCCGGCGCGTTCCACGGTTCGTGGATGAAGCGAGTGGGGAAGTTCTGCAAATAGAGCGATTAGTCGATTAGTCGTAACTATTGGGCGTGCGCTGCACAGACGCATTACCTTCAGCACCGGAAGATACCGACGAATGTAGTCTCCGTTCGGGTCCGCCTTCCGCCCGAACTTCACCGGACAGTAGCAGTGGAAGAACTGCTGGAAAAAGGACGAGCACGACAGCCACATCCACATGCCGGCATTGACGGACCAGTCGGCGTCGAGCAGCAGCTCCTCGAACACCTTCATGCCCTCCTCCCACGAGATCCACAGGTCGCCCCGCGTCAGGAAGCAGGCGACGGCATGGCGCGCCAGGTGGTGGATCCAGCCTTCCTCGCGTAGCTGCGTCATGATCGCATCGATCCACGGGAACCCTGTCTGCCCGCTGGCCCACTTGGCCAGCGCTTCCGAGTTACGATCCCACGGTATCTGCACGCAGATCGGATTGCCGGCCATCTTGTCGAAGGTGGGGTTCTTGGTGGCGGCGCAGTAGAAAAATTCGCGCCACAGCAGCTGGCCGTGGAGCGAGAGCGGCGGGCAAGCTTTCTTGATCTTCTTGTACAGATCGGTCAGCTGATAGTAGAACAGCCGGGTGCTGAGACATCCGAAGCGCAGGTACGGCGACAGACCCGTCTGGCTAGCCAGCAGCGATTGGGGGGTCATCTTTGGGCGCCCAAACGAGGCGACCCACGCTTTCCGCTCGAGGTGGCGTTCGAGCCGTGCCAGGGCTTCCGTTTCGCCGCCGATCCACACCGGTGGCCGTAGCGCCTCCGTTTCGAAGCCAAGCTCCTCGAGCGTCGGCACACCGTACTTGTCGTCGTGGTCATCGTACAGGGGCGTACTGGCCGAACCGATGGCGTCCAGTGTGATCATCGTTTCCGGCTGTGGCGGTGCGTCCATCGACGCGATAATGGCCTGGAACTGGTGGTAGGTGAGTGGCGCTTTACCGCCATTCTTTTCGATGATTCTAAGGAGCAACGGAAACCCAATGTTAACGCAATCAACAAAATTACACGTCGGTTGAGACCTACCTTTCCAAATTGTACAGTGTGTGCGATGCAGCCGAGATGACCTCGATGCCGAGCTCCTTGCACATCGCGGAAATATTGTGATCGCGGACCCGACCAAACGGTTCGGGGTCCTCCTCGAACGTCAGGCACGTTGTGCCCCATTCCTTGAACAGCTTCGGCAGTGCGTCCGCCGGCTGGCCACGTATGACGAAGAGGCGCGAATTGAGCTTGCGAAGGTTGCGATCCAGATCGTCCAAGCACTGCAGCAAGAACCTGCAGGACACGGAGGAGAATAAGGTTGGGAAAAATGAGGCATCAGGTAACCTTGCGAAGCGAAAGTCGCCCATCGTGAGGGCCGAAGGCAACAACATTCCAACATTCCGTTGCCCTCGAATCCGTGCTGTACGGGGATCGACCAGTTTCCATTTTATAGACATCGTGTTACGGTGCCAGCAATCAGGGCTTACAGCGAATAATCCTAATTTTAGATTTAAATAACAACTATCGAGTTCATAGTTTAGACGGCAGATTGTTCGCACAGCATGAGGCGTTTAAAGCTAGTTCACGAACCTGCTACGTGTTTTGCGTCAAAAACCTTTACGTAACCTGATTCTTTAAGCTGCAGGAGCACCGGAAGTTTCTGAAGAAAACTCCAATCGCGGCTGAACTGAGCCAAGCACTTTTGCCCCACTTTAATGGCAGTTCAGTATGGTTTCGCTGTGTGCCAGAGTGGGCACCAAATCAGATGGAAGCTGTGCGGCTGAGCCGCATCATAGAGGGTCGATGTCAGCGCGGAAGGCGGCACTGACGCACGCCGACTAGCCGTGGGTGGGAACCGAACGCTATGCTAGACGAGCTCACGGCTAGCCAAGGGCTTGGCACGTTGCGGGAGGGTGCTGAATACGTAACCTCGTGCTATGGGCGCCTGGCGGTGCTCACATTGTCTGCCACGTGATTGCAATCGGAACGACACGGAAGGACCATACCGCACCAGTTGTCACTATTCATCGGCCGGGTCTGGGCAATATTGCAATTTTTCCGAATTGCAACCTCAGACGGGATAGTTTTTTTCGGTCCTCATAATGTCTCTTTTCTTGTAAAATATCATCAAGTCCTTAAAAAACTCCTAAATTGACTCTAAAACAAAAATTACCTTACAGTCCAGTTCGACACAGGTAGTGACCGTACACGACTACAATACGTTAGCAAAACAATGTATGCAAACGCGTCACTTAACCGTGACCCTTTTGCACAATAAAAATCTGTATCTTGAGCCACCAACACACCCAATGCTCCAGTCCTACGTTTGGATTTGTCTGTATGTGGCGTACCGAGGACTTTACCAACAGCTGATAACGGTCGTTGGTTCTCTGTACAGCCACTCGTTTTACACAACTTGAGTTGCGCATTTATGCAACGTCCAACAGGAACGGTCGCCATCGTTTTGATTACTCGATTACCTCATCGTATCATGAAACTTTAGAGCGAATGCAATGACGTGCATCGACTGGTCATATTGCATTAAACCCAACAAATTAGTAAAAGTATATAGGCAGTGAATCCGACAAGTCAAGTTAATAGCCCTGTAGACTATCAATGTAAATCGATCCACATCGATATCGATATCGTTGCGGGAGATCTCTCGGGTGCATAACTTTGACATGGTTGTTGAAAGGAAAACTGATACGAAACGAAAGGGAAAAAAACTACAGTGAGGTGCAGCTATTAAACTTCCTCCTCTGCTGCTGTTCACCGACACATGCCAACCGCCGGGATGTTGCCTACGTTGCCATTTTTGTAGTAACAGTGTTTGTATTTTCTGCTTCCCGTTTATCTCGAAGGTCGCGGAATGTTGCATTATGCTGGGGCTGAAATCGGGAAATCTGATGTCGAAGCCATCGGTGTAGCAATTAGCGATTGGCATCGGCGGATATTACGGCGTTGGGCGGACAGCGTGGGATGGGCACAAAAACCGGGCACCGTCCCGTTGTGTTTGTAACGTGGGCACGATAGTGATGATATTGACGAGTGGATAAATTGCAGTGAACCCCACTGTGTATTGCATAACCCTCAGTGAATGGGTGGCAACGTCGCGATCACTAGAAGGTCTATTACGCATTGAGCTGATTGATGCCACAATGTGCCAGCGACGGTAGCCAGTCCAGAATTCCTATCGAAAATCTTTGTTAGCGACGGGACACTTACCTCCACTTATTGATGCCCACGTTTGAGCTTCCGGCAAACCAGGGATCAATGACGAAGACGCACCGGAAGCTGCTGGCATCACGGACTCCTTCGCGCAACGCAGGATTGTCGTGCAGGCGAAGACCCTTGCGGAACCAGTGCACGGTGTGTTTCTCCCGCAGCTTTGTCGACTGTTGGAGATGATGCTGACGGGAATGTTGCGATCGGTGCAGATGCTGTGACCGCTGACCTTTACCGTCTCCGTTACCTTGGACAAAGCGGTTTTGCTGTTGCTGCTGCGTGGAATTAGAGGATGACTGATGCTGCTTATCCGCATTGCCACTACCAGTGGCCAACGAGTTCATTTCGGTGGGCTCGCCGGACGAGCCGTGGGTATAGTGGCCAACGCCGGACATTTGCTTCGTCATGCCCATGGCCACACTACGTCGGGATGGAGTAAAACACAGCGCAACATTCTCATTATGCCAGATTTGAAAACTGGTGTCTAGGTCATTGTGTGGAACCAATTTTCACTCACCTCACCTTTCGGAGAAACTCACGGATCAACCTCACTCTCCCATTTCGGGAGTGTGCAGTGGGTTTAATTACGGATTAACAACCTTGTTTTTATCGGTAGCACAAAACACTGTTTCAACTTAGAAATGTTTGGATCACTTCACGCCTCTTCGCCAGTCGACACTACGAATCTAGGTACATTTGCACTTTACGATACCGATACACGTTTCAGCACTGGATAGAATCATAGGGAAATCAAATAAAGGTTGATGCAACCGACTAGAACTGCAGTCGAGGCGTATGGGCGTGCGTTGTGTTTGCGCGAGCTAGTCACAGATACACCGCCACCAAACGATACGCTTTTGTATTTGCGACATCGAGCGGCGTAAGCGCGATTGAGTCTATGCGTTCACGCTGCTGATACTGCAAAACGATCGTTCTATGTGTGAAGCAACGGTCGTTGCAACTGCACTGGATAGCTGGCGCTTAAATCGCGCGTCAGTCACCAAGTTCTCGCGGCTTGGTTGAATTAGTGGTGGTTCGATGCGCCGCACTAGTTGCACTGTACTCTCCACAGAAACTTACTTCAATTACTCAACCCTACTACCGAGACACAAACACCTTTCATCGATGCAGCAGCAGAGCGATCTGTTATCGCTGTTCAAATAGAAGCGCACGGTGAGGAAGCTCACCAAGGAAAAATTGAAGTCACTACCGGCCGTCAGGAAAGTGAACCTTTTTTCAACAGTCCGCCAGACGAAAGACTTGTTCCACTAAATCACTTGAATGGGAGAAGAACTGAAAACTGGCGTCCTTACACCAACGCACAAACCGTTACTACTTTTGTGGCTTCGCTGTTGGGGTTTCGGGGCGCCTAGGTTGTAGGCCGGCCCTCCCCCAACGAACACTGTTCTGGTGTTGCGCAACCATTCGCCGTATTTATGAGCCACTGGCAGATGATGATGGAGGGATAGAGGAACAGCTCACGACGGTGGAAACCTTCGAGAATCATTCAGGAACAATTGCCAACTGGGCACAGGGCACATGTCGGGTAGTGTTCGCGTGTAGAGCATTTCAAATCACACTTTTTGTAGACTTTCAGTTGTTGTTGGGTTTACTTTCTTATAATAATAATTTCAGAGCCACAAGAATTATTGCCACCTGAAACTGTGAGAACTCCAAAATGTAATTCAAACATTTACTAGACGTTGTGGCATATTGACTTGCCTAATATCACAACCGAATTTGGGCTCGCTTCTAATGCTTCACGGATGACCAAATGCACCAAATGCAACACTGGAGCTCATTGTTACGTACACTGTTCGACACCAAAACATGTTTTGAAGTGAGAGAATCAGAAATGTGTTGAATCGTTTGAACCGTTTCACCGTTTCAGATTTTCTAACGATTTTATGGTTCCCACTTTTTCCAACATCGTGTGCACTATAACAAAAATGAAAACTCAAACATTGCAGTCGTTGTTCAACACTGTGTCATTGAATATGGGGGATCACCTGCTTCCTTTGCAGTGCAATGCTCTTAATTTTTAACACTTCTAACCGGACGCCGGACGTGGCGACTGCAACAACTTCCGTCCGAACCATTCGAAGTAGCCGAGCGAACTGATGAGGTTTGCGTCGAACTGAGCACAGCGTAACGCAGTTCGGTGGCCATCCGTCCCCCGTGGCGTAGGTAAATGGGCCAGAAAGTACGGGGGACAACGCAGAAAACACGACGGATGCAATGTGACCGTTGAGCGAACTAGCGAGAAAGAGCACCGGCCGTTACTGCGTGAAATGCCTGTGACTCCGCCCGAATGTGCGGTGGGTGTCGGATGATGGCCTCCGCTAAGCGGCGGCTAACGGCTATAGTAAATGGCTCCGGCCGCAACACGCCGCATACAACGTGACTTGGACGGGCCCGATGTTATGTATTTATATAAGCACGAGAAAGATTTTCGCAATGTTTTATCCTCCCATCGGAGCCGGAGCTGGTTTTCCTTGGAAGATTCGCCACCGGGTGCCAAACGGGTGCTCCTCAATCCGGTAGCTGCTTCATTGATTACCTCATACGGCCTCTGTACGATATTTATGCTAGTGACCTCTTGAAGTCGATCGGCGAAATCGCGCAGAGGCAGGCTGTTCCGTCCTTTTGTAGTGATGCAACTTGAAGATGCCAGATGCTCCGTGATTCCCCCCCACACCAAAAACGGACGGATTGTATCAATCGAAATAATGCATTTGTTCCCCTTTCATTCATTATTCATTATTTTAAACGTTTACGCTTCGGCGCAAACCATGTTCAAACCCCTAAGTCAAGATTTTCTCACGATTTTAAACTACAATTTGAACTGTCCTGTTTCTCGCTCTACAGTTCTTTGGACAGGCAGTAATAACGATAAAATACCTGTCTACGCCTGTCGTTAAAATATTTTTACCAAGGAAAAAATTGTGAACGAGTTTAAAATGTAAATCAAGTCATTTCGCTTTTAATGTAAGTCACATTGTCTCTACATTGCCATTATTGAAAATAATATGGTTAATCTCTTTAGTTGTAAGCAGAGATTTTTTTTCATTTTTTTCAATGTGTGATAAGGAAAACAATACACAAGCACACTGATTGCGTAATTCTACTTCCGAAATGAATACCAAATCTATATCCTATGTCACCGGAGTCAGAGGGCCACAGAATTACAAACACATTTCCAACAAAGCTTGAATGCTTAAAGCACAGAAAACATCCTTCTCTTTTACAGCATTTTCGAGATGTTCTTTTTCAGAGTATTTTGTGAATTATCATTTTGTTAACTGTTAAATATTAACAAAAAATTAATACTGAATTTTCTTCATAACAATTTATTTTTCAATCAGTGACGCCATGTACGCGCTTCATGTGTTGGGTTAACCGTAATCTGCGGCCAAAGCTAACGCCGCACTGGTCGCACCGGAACGGATCCAACCCTTCGTGCACCGTTAGGCGGTGGAACTTTCGGGCGGCAAAACTATTGAACGACTCTTCGCACAGGTCGCACTTGTACGGCCGAGAGTTCACGTGATGCTTCTGATGATTCTTCAATGCTTGGTGGCGTTTGAATCTGGCCGGACAAAGATCGCACGGGTAAGGTTGCTCTTCAGTGTGCGTTACCATATGAATGGTTATTTCGAACTTTTTCCGAAACGTTTTCCCGCATACGGAGCACGAGAACGTTTTCTCCTGCTGGTGCAGCTTCCGGTGACTCGCCAGTGTGACCGTTTGCAGGAAACGTTTACCACACACCTCGCAGGAGAAGTTTTTTTCCTCCACATTGCACACCTTCTCGTGGCGTTTCAATCCGTTGTTGGTAAGGTAAGCTAGGCCGCACGACGTGCACACGAAACGACGTTTCCGATATGAACGTGTTTTGTGCTGCACAAGAAGCTTTTCCGTCAAAAAGCGTTTGAAGCACATATCGCACTCGAAAGGTCGTATGAAGTTGTCTAAGATGCGATATTTCCTGTGGTTTTCGAAAAGATGTTCTTCCAGCTCTTGTTGGCTGCTGAACTGAACTGCCGAACATCCGCAGCAAACAAATCCAGGTTCATCGGTGTTTTCGGTTGCGATTGCACTTAAGATTTTCTTCGTTGTCCTTCTAACTTTACACTTTTTTCTGGTTCGCCTGGTGGGAGACGTTGTACGCTCTGTTAATGACTCAAGCTCGTCGATCGTCTTAGTTTCTTGTGCTTCATGCACGACATCTTGTTCTACGTTGATTTCAGGCGTAGCATTTACAACTCGTTCATCGATAGTTTCTACAATCGACGGCGTTGGTGTGTCGTTCGTATCAGTTTCAAGTTCTCCTGCCGGTCCGAGATTTCGCTCATCATCGTTTATGTCCGATTTAACTTTTGTGTGAGCAGTAAACTTGGAACCAAAGGCCGTTCGGTTTTTTCGACGATCGTCTCGCAATATCTGATCGGAAGCGATGCATCGTTTCCGAACGTTGTTGAAATTCAAAATCTCCATTCGACAGCAATCGCAAATAGCTTGCGTGATGCCATCGTTGCGCCGAAACTACAATAAAAACGTAGAAGATCAACATGATTTTCGTCGAAAGGCGGGAATTGAACAACTTACTCACCTTAATTCCCACGCAATAAGTAATGATTTTAGCGATCGTTTCCGAACCATGTTCATCGTAAACTGAACTGTAGTCCACACCGTCAGTGCTTAGGCAAAGGCGACATAACGCCGAGTCCATATTGTAATTTGATATACGATTTTTAAGCTGAAATACTAAGGTCTCCAGAAAAACTGGCTCACATTTCTACAAACTGCACGTAAACAAAATTTGCTTTGTTTTGATACCTGTCGGCTGCGAATCAGTTCGGTATCGCTAGCGTTACATGCGTTACCAAACATTGGAACTGGCAGCTGTCAACACAAAAGGTAACGTTTAGAGGAAGTGTTTACAAAAATTGCAGCTCGAAGATGGACAGTGAATTACAACCTTTACCTTTGCTGGAACCTTTTGCTCACGACATCGACGCTATTTTGGATAAACTAATGGCACCAGTTAATCTGATGGATATAGAAAGCACACTTATGGTGGCCAAAGTGTTGAAAACTCTCATCGATGTGTGTCGCACCAACTCACAGTATGAATCAGTGGAGGAACATCTTAAAGGCATCTGGAACACGAAGGAAACAATCGCCGAAAAGTGGCATTTTTTCGTCGGTTTAACGAAAGGAAACCCGGTATCACGTATTGCCCTGAGGATTCTAAACACCAAGGACGGTGCGCTGTGTTTACCAATTATCCAAGAGTTTTATCGGGTTCACTACACAAAGGAAGACTTCAAAGACCTAATGCACATGTATCAAAAATCGGCTCTATCGATATCAGCAGGATCCTCATATAATGAATTTGTTACAACTGCTAAATGCAACTTACCTCTCCGGCAGAACAACGTAACATTAAACGATGGAAGCGAAATCGATATTGTAACACTGGCAAAATTGCACGGCAAATCTGAATTCTCAAAGTATGTAGAAGAGTGTCGACAAAAAGTGGAACGACTTTCAAATGATTCGTTCCTCAACATACAAATCAAAGTTTTAAGAAGTTTACACCACAGCAAGAATGTGTCACAGACCTACACTGAAGCTTTGAAAGACGATCAGTTCTATCAGCTAAACTTGGCACTGCTTAAACGATACCACGATCGATTGATAGCGAAGAATATTCTATACGACAATAATGTGGTGATGTTAACTTGGTTGCTTCATTATGGCGGGCATCATGATACAACACTCAGAAAACAATTTTTAAACGAAACAACGTTCGGCAGCAGTGAAAAACTAAGAATTATATTATTAGAACTGCAAAACTTTAGTTGATAATAAACTGTTTCCTGTACACTCGAAAAATCGCATGATTGCTTTAATAAGGACTGAATGGATTTTAGCGTTTTTTAAGCCGTGCATTGGATGAATTTGATCAACCAAAATAACAGAAATAAACCTCGGAATTCAAAATGATGTAACTGTCGTTTTCGAATCATATTTTGACATTTCTCTGTTTAAGCTGTCAGAAGAGAGCTGTCAAAACGCAATATTTTTCTAAACAATCTGTCCGCTGAAAGTTTGTAACCGAAATGGTTGATTGAGTATTTTCGCTATTTTGCTAAACTGTTTTATCTGTTCACCAACCATGAGTGTCTGCCGAGGGTGCATGCGGAAGGATCCGGACGTTTTGCTGTCTTTTAACGTGGCGATTGAGGAGGTACCCCTCGAGAAAATGTTCACTTGTCTAACCGGAATCCGTGTTTCGCGGGAATGCGACTTACCGCGCTATATTTGCCAGCAGTGCGCCGATGGGCTAGCGGAATCGTACAAACTTCGCTCGAAATTTCTTCTATCCGACAGACAACTTCGATCGCTGCCTACACAAGAACAACAAAGGTAAGCACACACCAAACTCAGTCGATGAATAAAAGGCGTTAAAGCGTGTGTATATTGCAGCATTAGTTTCGCCTCGGAGGCTATTGAAGAAGTGGACGTGCTGGAGTATTCCGATCACCCGCCGGAAGAAGACGAGATAGAGGATGAGGAGGAAACTATTGGTTCAAACTACTTACTGGAAGACGAGGAGAAGTCTTCCACTACCAGGATTGCTGATGAAATGGTCACAGAACAACGACGGTTTACGAAGGAAATTAAAATCGAACCTCTAATGGGTTGCACGGTAAAGGAACAGCAGAAGCTGGAAAGCGGTTTTACTAAAGAAGAAGTGCTTTCAGAAGAAGAATACTTGATTGATGAAGATACACCGTGTGAAGGCACCGAAAATGTCGAAAATGGGACCGAAAATGCCGAGTTTGAATCGATAGAGCAATCAAAACCATCAATCGAAAGCAAACTTCCTGGGCATTCAGAGGTGATGTGCTGCAATTGCCCGGATGTGGTGTTTGCCAGCAAGGACGATCTTTGGCAACATTCGGAAAAGGTGCATAAAAAAGAGCGCTTCAGTAAACACGTGCTTCCGTATGAGTGCGACGTATGCTACAAGCGCTTCCTCACCCATGCTGCACTTTTCAAACACCAATCGTATCCGTACCGAGTGAAAAAGTACGCGTGCAAACTATGTGAGGCCCGATTTCACAGTCGAAGCGCCGTGCTGAACCACGAAAAATCGACTCACATTAGAACGCGTTCGTACGTGTGCAATGTATGCCAGAAAGCTTTCTTCACCCAACCGACGCTGCTCTGTCACCAGGTAATGCATCGCGAAAAGCAGTTCCAGTGCTCGGTTTGCGATAAACAGTTTTTCCGTAAGACCGATATGCTTGCGCACTTGCAAACGACACATAGCGACGAGCGTCCGTTTTCGTGCGATATCTGCCCGAATCGCTTCAAAACGAAGCCGCATTTGCAACAGCATCGTCTCGTGCACTCCGGAAGTCGGCCGATCAAGTGCAAGTATTGTGACAAAGGTTTCCAAACCTACAGCGACCGGAAGGTACATCAGTTGAAGCACGAGAACCTCGACAGTTTCGTGTGCAAGTACTGCAGCAAAGTTTACCAGCGCAACTACAAGCTACAAGTCCATGTGCGCAAACACCACACGGGCGAACGGCCGTTCGAATGTGAGTGCTGTGAGAAGAAATTTGTCCAACGCTGGGAACTGAGGAAACACTACCAGAAGATGCATCAAGCGTAGGGTACGACTAAACAGGCGACTGAAGCTGTCACAAAACCGGAGGATACAAGACCCGACGAAGTCTGATATTCTGCTACGCCATTAAGTTCCAGTTTGTGTTATAATGAATGGAGGCAAACTGTTTTACAGAATATCTATTGGTTTGAATAAATTATATGGAGAATTTGAATGCTGTGCTGTATTTTTCAACGTGCTGCAATACAGGTGATCGTTGGTGTGGTCGCAAATGTTTTGGCCAAACAGTTTAGTTTAGGTTGCGCACTCTAGTCTAGCGCGAGAAACAACTAGCGTGACGAGAACGAGAGAGCGAGAGAAATCGAAACTCGAGAGTTGGGTAAATTTAGTTCCTAATCGCTCGTTGCATACCCCGTGGGGCCGAATGTTCAGTGCGTGCTGCACACGTCGACGGCGGAAGACGAATGATCTTCGCGGATCCGTCTTCGCCGTCCGCACTTGCGTGGTCTATTTTTCACACCGTCCGGTCTGTGGGCCTTATTGTGCGCTCCCCGAGCCAGTACATAGCGGGAGTTGGTCGCGTTCGGAGTTTGCCGCCGCCGGTGCTTCGTGTTTGGTTTTCCTCGGACACGCACGGCTGAATCGCGCGTGATCAAACTTGCGAAGCAAAAAGTGTGCGCCCAAAATTTTCCGACCGTGGGTTGGAAATCTCTTGGCGGAACCAGACCGGCCTCCCTGGTCGGATTTGTGTGCTTCGGTTCCGTGGCGAGAGATCTCCGGAAACGGTCAATCGGCACCGAGCGGCACGTGACCGCTTGCGCGGTGTGTTGGTGATCTGTGCGGTAGGTAGAGGTGTACGCAATGGCTGATCGCTGGGAGCGTTGGACACCACTAGCGATACGTATGGAAATGGAACATATTTTCTGCATCTGGCGTACTGGTTGCCAGCCGCTGTGTGCTTCACCGCTCCGCGACGTCCATCGTTTCGGCGAACCATTATATAGCCGTTCCCACGTGATTTCATCGATGAAAATTTCAATCGGACGCACCCAAAGGCCACCAGATATCCGACATAAATTATGAAGTATCAAAACTCGACCGCCACAGGGATCTGGCGGGATCCCCGCCATCGTCGGCGATCGACACTCATAGCAGACCCCCCCATACTGCGTCCAATAACGACGATGAAATTGAGCAGCGCAGCACAGTGCTAAGAAAGCAAACAAATGGATAAATAACAGTGTCGGGCCAGTAATCCACCCGCAGGCCAGTGGCCCGTGTCGGAAAAGTGATGATAGAAGTCGGAGGAGGAAAAAAAAGTGTAATGGGAGCAATAATCACTGCACGTTATAGGCTCACCATTTCGGGTGGCCGTCGCACCGCCCACTACAGTCCACTCCCGCAGGAGGAGGGGGAAAAGGAAGCTGTAGGGTCCACGCGAGAGGTTTCGGTGTGTGGAGCAGTTAGTGTGATATATTTATAGCGTATTGAAAAATTTGTGAACTTTATATTTCTGAATCCGCGCAGGGTTCGGGCACCCACTCAGAACCACACGGTTCACAACCGTATTAGTGGGGGGTCCTGTGCGTGGCAAGAGTGTCTCCATCGTCAACACAGAAAGGCCAATTCATGCCTTTTCTCCCACGTTACTAAAATGATTCTATGAATTAACGCGTCGCCATTTTCACAATATGCTAGTCGGCCACTAAATCCAATTAGGCGGGGATGATGATACTTTTCTGTAACGCCAGGCCACAGACCATTTGTGTCTGGTTTGGTTTATTTACGGGAAAAAATGTCGTTACCCTTGATCGCCACGGTGAAGATGGGAAGCGATCACCCCTCAAGGGCAAGGAAACCATGGGACCCTCGGGGAGCTGTTTTTGGATGGTGACTATTTCACCATCCAGCTGGCGGGGCCGTCTGTCACGACGGCTTAATCTCGGTGCCTCTGACCCTGGCCGAGGGCAACCGGAAAACCATGGAGAAAGGTTCGGACGACCGTGACCGTGTGCATACGACCACACTCGGTGCTAGGTGCTCGTGTTGTAAGTGAAATAATAGAAACTGCACGCGTTCGGTTCGAAATCTGTACACTACGCTGGCAAAAATCTGAAGAACGCGCACTTAGTGTTAAAGAAAACAGCACTTGACCTTGCGCCACTCGCTGACGGGATATTATGTTACCCACCAGTCATGTGTCCGCCCGGCCAACGGACGCCATTGGGCGTGATGGTGCCAGCGCAAACGAAACCGCGCCAAACGCCACAAAAACCTTCAGTTATTTTTTCCGGTTTTTCCATTTTTCTTCTCTTGAGTAAATCTCGCTTACAGCCTTACTTAACATCTTGGCACTACTCTTGGCGGAAGCTTCGTTGTTCATCGTTAAATGGACCGTACTTTTGAAGCGACAACAAATTTGAATAAATACCCTTTGGATGTAACAATCCCATTCCCACCGGTTACAAAGTGAAATTGATGAGAAAATTGCTCAGATTTCGGACTATCAAGAGGCGTCCGGATCGAGCGATTGAATGATCGACTCCAAATCAAGATGTCGGTTCGACAAATGGACCCTATCCGTCAAAAGTGGACGTATCGCTTCTGGGGTCGCAAATGGTTTGCGGTGCACTTCACTTCCGATTGCTCAGTGCTTGCGGGTAATAAATCGCAATGGAAGTTGTCAAACATCCGGACCAACCTTCCATTTCATTCCGTTTGCCTGGCCAGCCGGTATTGCTTGACCGGTGGAGCGGTCCGAGCCGGTCCACAATTTGTCGACGGATGCGAACGCCGTCTGTTTGGCAGAGTCGCAAGATCTGTCACAGCCATTAATTACCCACGTAAGCCGGTAGGAGTAAGGATGACTGGCTGGCTCGCTGCCGTATGGAAAATCTGGCGAGTGGTCTTGGGAATGGACATTAAAAAAACGAAACCCACCACTGTGGCCCTCTGGCCGACCATTAATAGCCACTCGGCTGACGGTTTTTGCATCGGGCGTGTGTTTTTCTCCCCCTCGCTCTCTAATTTTGGATGCGAATATCGTATCCCTGACTGGCCGTGTAGGCGCAACCAGAAATCAGCGGGAAGCCATTGGCAGCTGGCTCGCGCGTTTCGTGCACATTGCACGATACGGTGGAGGAATCCGTTTCAGTGTCAATTTCGCCGTGCGTGCTATTGCCCCCGGTTCTTGGCAGCTGGCAGGGGTACACGTTGTTTAGAGCGGAGTGTCAGTGTCGGTGGATAAATTGATTTGTAGAAGTTTAGGAAACGGAAGCGAAGGAATCGACCAGCATTTTGCCGAGTTCACAGCGTCAGGGTCAGTTGAAGCGTGTGCAAACTTCGATTGAACAGGCGGACACGTTCCTACCGGATCCATTACGACGACGTGGTTACAATGTTGCTGTGTGCCATTTAATGCACGAGTTTTCTTTTATCTTAATCCCAGCGGAAGTGCTTTGCTGGAATCGTACAAACGGCAAGGATAACGTAGATAAATCTGCTTCCTAGCGCGCTCACGAAGCGTGCGCTTCGTATTCCTAATTCTTCCGCATGATCGATGGAGTTTTTATTTCATTTACTTCCGTGCACTTCCTTCTAAGGCCGGCGAAAGGATAAGGATTGATGGTGAACTCCCTTCCAGTTCACGGTGGGCGCCACACCACTGGTCTGGCCCGTGGTACACCGAAGTGTTTATTTTTGGACGCCATCCAATAATAAACTGCTAGTGCTATCGGGGCGAGGGCGAATAAAAATCGCTCCCAGCCCTGACTAATAACAACAATCCGTCCCCGTCATCGGCCGCCATCGTTCAGCCGTAGGTCGTAGTCGCTCGACGGCACCGAGTGCGTCCTCACCGTCACCTCGGATTTCGTGCGGATTGAGTGTCGGTTACAACGTTTCGTAGTGTGATAGGATTTTTTTTTCCTTTGCCGGTGCGCCATCATCCGTCGAAGTAGCTCGAGCAGCGATTTGCGCAGATCATTCGACAAACGGACATCGCGAGTTCGATACGCACGCGAGAGTGGCGAGAGGACTTGCCACTTGCGAGTGTTGCGTGGTTCCGTTGGTGGCGAAACAATAAACAACGGCCGACCATAAGCAGATCGTCCCAAGGATCGCTGAGATGGCAGTGCGATTCAGTGCCGGCTGGTGCGTCGCCTAGGGTGTCTTGGTGTGTTGCTGAGAGTGTGTCCTTAGGGATTGGTGTGGCGTTGTGCGACGATGCAGCTCGTGAATCGGGGCCATCGTAGCAACAGCACGGTCAGTGCCGACGGTCACCAGTCGCAGCTGCCAGCAACCGTAACGGACATTGCACTGATGCGCTGGTCTTCGCACGGATTCACGGCCATCCCGGTCGAGCCGGACGACAGCAGCGGCAGCTCGTCGTCCGGCACCTTCGTGGGGTCACTCGAGCCAAGTGCCCGGCACGGCAAGGGTTCCGCCAGTTCCGCCGCCGGTGCTCACGCGGAGTGCGACGAACAGGGTGGGCCCGAGTACCGGGCGCTCGGCACCGGCTCCCAGTGCGGTCGGCGGCGCTCGACGCCGGCGTCAGCTGTCCGATCGCACACGCAGCAACAAGACCATTACCACCAATACCAGCAGCCGCAGCATCAGCAGTGGCATCACTTAAATTACCAGCGATCGAAACAACGGAATGCCAAGTTCTCGGCGGCCGCGGCAGCAGCTGCTGCCGCCGCCGCCTCTCCACCGTCCCCGACGTCATCCTGCCTGCGAGACTGTCTGCTGTGCCGATGCTGCCGCAGTGGTCAGTATGCGTTATCGCTCGGCAACGATCAAACGCCAAACGGATCGCGATCGAAGATCGCTTCGCTGTTGCTTACCTTACCCACCGTGTTTGTTACGCTTTGCAGACAACATGGACGAACAGAAGGATGCGGACGATCAGGACCAGGAGGGTAACTACGAGTGTAAGTACATATTCGGAGACTGGGATTCTGTCAGTGGTCAGTTTTCATGCTCTACATAGTAAGCATAGTTTGCTAAATTTATGCCCGTTTCTGAAAATGAGACAGAAAATGGCGCAACCCACGAAAACCGTGTACGCATACCCCAACACCTAAAGTGATAAATTTTCTTGTCACCTTGTTAACGTGACACAATGTGATGCCAGATTCGGCTTGTTTTTGTATTTCACAATTGCGTTGTGTCACGGTGTCGTTTAATATTTCGAAATCTGTTGATGCTCACCGATAAAAGGAACACGAAAGAAATACAATCGGTCAGTTTAGACAAAAAACCAATCCGTGTTGACAAACGGTGTGCTGCGGCAAATTAGGCAAGCGACATTTTGTTCTGCCCAACGCAATGCGTCGCTTCAAATTCGGTCGTAAGCTGTCAGGTTGCATTACAAACCAATGTTTCGGTAGGACACGTTACAGGCCCAATTGGTGTGACATGAAATATTCTATGAATTGCGAAAGAGTTGCATCCTTTAAAGTGTGGCACAAATTTACGATCAGTTGTACGTCAATGATCCGCTTTTCTTTACCTGTACGGTGAACGACACAATGGTGATCATGAAAAAATATTTGTTGTCTGCAAAAATTGGTGGCAAAAATCCGTGCCAGCTCGTTAACACGAGCTCAAATCTGGCTGACCGCTGAACGGTTGATTTATGGACGGTGAGTGTGTTTATCGCTGGCATTCATAACCGTGAATATTTAATGAGCGGCCGCATCAAGCGGATCCCTTCGCGAATGGCTAAAAGAATCTACGAAAGACAAGTGTCAAAAGTTGCCGCTGAATTATTCATAGACTACATTTGCATTGCACTTGCGCGTGATCTTGAGAAATTAAGATACAATACCGTGCTAAACGGTTCATGAGATTGTGCGCCGGCAGTGCTCGGAATTAATCTACACCCTCCATGGCAGGGTCGAAAAATAGATAAACTTTCATTGTCAAAAACTTTCAATGTCCCCAAAACTTTTTCCGTCACCGGTTTCGACCTTAATGCGTATGCCAAAAATTAAAACCCGAATGTTGAGGTCCCGGTTGTCGTCACCAGCAGCCAGCCAGCCAGCCAGCCAGCCGTACGAGGTGCTCCACTTTCCCACATTTTGGTCACGCGTTGGTGAACACTTTGCGAGAGTGGTTTCAAATTTTTCACACGCCGGCACTACGTGGCCACATTCCGGCCGGGGGTCTAAAGCCACGGAACGAGTAAGCTGTTAGATGATGGCTTACGGGATCAATTTTTCACTCGCAATCCTTACGCTCCGCCGCGAGTGAATGGGAGAATGCGGGCGCCGCGAACACCAACGGCCACTGGCAAATACCTAATTTAGTTCTTTTGGCAAACGTGACATTTTTAAGGATCTTGCTCCTGTTTTACTCCCCACGGTCGGGATGCAAGCAGAGCTGTGCTTGTGGCTCGACAGAAATCGCATCGTGCACGATTCATGTTCACAGTTCTGTGCTCCCGTCCTTGCTGAGTGTTGCGGGTGACACACCGTGTTTGCGGCATGCTGAACACCACACGGCCACACGGCGTACGATGGTGGTCCCAAATGGCGAACTACTCACACCTCGGCAACTCGGCGTGAGATGAATCCGTTTCGCTCATCGATCAAGTTGACAACCCATTTTTTTACACTTCCCATTGCTCCTGGCGCAACTGGCTACTGTCGGTGTACACAAAGTATTGTGAACTGATTGCAGTCCTAGTGCCCTGCAGTGGCGCTCGAACTCTTCGGCTTGATGGTGGTGGTGAGAAATTTAATAATTTACGGCCAACAGCTGGTGATTCGGTGCGGATGGTGGTTGTATCTGCCAAGAAAGCGTGTACCGTGTCCGTCAATTGAATCCGAAACGATTCGAAAGAAAGGACCGCGGACACTATTTTCAAATAAAAAGAAATTGATTGAGCATGTGCAATCTCATTTAATTTGGGGTTCAGTCTAATTTATAAAATAAACACTATTTGTATGCTATAAACGTGATAATAAGAGATTTCGTGAGCTAGCGCTAAATTGTTGAAAAATTTAGAAGCTACCGAGAAATATGACAGACGTGGTCACGATAACGAATTGACCAACCGACCAAACCTAGCAATGAGAAATGCGTCTGTTCAAGGATCGTCAACGATAGTAAAGCGTTGCCGTTTTACGGTACAAGATGACTCAATTTAACCTTTGAGTTTGGTTCTCGTTAGCTTCACGGTTCGTGCCGACCGAGCGTGTTCCGAGTAGATACATTGTTGAGTGTCCGAGTGTTGACAGCGTGGCTCTGGTGTAAATATTTACCTTCCACGATTACAACGAATGCCATTGCCGTTTCTTGCACGGTGCATCCCTGACGAGTTGCGGTTTGGTTCCAATAGACTCAGTGGCTTCCTGTCGCCGCACAAAAAGCCATATCGAATGCAGTTTTTAAACATAGTTTTCCCATCATTAGGTGCGCTAATGAGTATTCTCATAACAATTGTTCAATCATAGTAAAAGCATTGTTGGCGCAAGTTCACCTACCTTGACTACATTTGCTAAACTTCTGCATCGCGTAATAAAATATTTATGTTTCGTCCTGCCGCAAGTGATCACTCCGGACCGCGCTGCTTTGGTACGTGTTCGGGTGTTTTGATGGCTTAATTTGTACGCACTTCATATTGGCCCACGCCTGACCAGTTGCGAACCGGTAGTGGATGTTGTTTTTATGAATGGCTAATTCCACGAACTTCCCATCCCTTGACACTGTATCGGTTTGCTTTTTCTTCTAGCACCCCCCAAAAACCGTGACATACATATGGGCCACTGGTACAACGTTAATGTTCACTTCCCGGCCGTGGCGTGCAGGAAGTTCGGCCCCTCAATCGTAGTGCTCATTTTTGCTGTGCTTCTACGTGTTCCGGCCGCCGGGAATGGCCGATCGGATCGGCTTTACGCGCTCGCTTCCGTATTTATCTAGCAAACAGTCCATCCGTGACCAGCAGTGCACTGGTCCGAAGTTGTGTTTATATTTAACTGAATCATGTTTCCAACGGTTCACGCACCGGTAGCGGAGGAACTTCACCAACACGTTACCCGGAACATGTGTTCGGTACCCATGAGATATCGACCACGAGTGCGCGCGAAAGTTTTTTTTTCTCAACGGGACGTACTGCCACAGGGTGATTATTGTGAGAATACGTTAAATTTTGTTATTATGAAGAATCTGCGAATGAAGTATAATTTGGTTTGTGAAGTACATTTTAAGCACAGTATATGATAAATATTTTTTATTCAGTTTTGTTAATATTTCCATAAGGGGTGGTTTATGAACGGCTATGAATGTTTTCATACTTAAAGTTCTGTTCGTTCTACCACAGTTCATTTGATGTATGACATTTATCAAGAAACTGTTGCTTCAACACCCTGTAAGCGTGAAACTTGCTCCCCAAAGAGAGACCGATGGTCGCTAGAAAATATGACCGCCGTACGGATTAACCATGGTGGGGTTTTGTGTACCAAGCACTAGCAAATGGCGCTACAGTCTCGCTGGGGAAGTGTGGTGTGTTGAAATATGAATCGTAGTTTCAACTAGGAGGATAGTTCTTATGATCTTCAACATAACGCCCATTAAAATACTTAATATAGTTTTGGTAATTGGTTCAAACCCTATAAAGACTGTATTTCTTCATAGCTGTATGTTTTTAAAATACGTGAATAAAAATTTTTTGGGTAATTTTCAGTACTTCTTTAATTGTATTTTTTGTATTAAAAAAATTTGACGGCAATGGAGACGCATGGTGGCTCGTAGCACAGGGAGAACTGTGCCTCTATGGAGGCGCCAGGTGCCGCTCAGAAATACTTCAAATCGGCTTAGCTTCAGCGCAGGACCTTACGCAATCGTAATAGCATAGCGAACCAGCTAAGGAACACCGCCCTAATAAATGGTTCTTCCTTTCACAAACGTTTGCTTGCGTGCGAAGTAATTTGTGCTTCCATTCATCTCGAAACTCGTACTACGTCCTTAAACTTCTGCGGGACGATCGTTTCATGTTCGCTCTTCACCCGGTTCCGAACCGATTTGAACCGATTTACTGGACTACTACTACTACAGCCAGCAGCAGACGTGGCACGCTCGGAGCGTTCGTAGCGTGTATGTTCAAAGTTGGCATTGAAAATCACGCCGTGCCTATGTTGACCGTTGTGCCAACTCTTTTTGGGCCGACTTTGCGCCGACTCGACACTAAGACAGCCGGGAGCGACCGGTTCGCGCTCTCTCTCTCTCTCTCGCCTGCGATGGAAACTCTCTCTCTCTCCGAGACCGGTTTCCGGAGCAAACGCTTTTCACGAGCCAAAAGAGCGCCACTCGTGGCAGCGTCATCGTTGGCGACCGAGGGCCGAGCGTGCCGCGAGACTGGTTCGGGATCATATGTTAATTGTCAGATGTTGCATCTTTATCAGCCACGGCGTTCGTCACAACCGAAGGCGAATCGAACGCGTCGTCAGTGTTGCGAGGACGGTCGATCGTGGCGGTAGCGTTCTCGTGCTTTCGCGTCCCCCGAAACTTCCGAGTGTGTCTGTGTGGGTGTTCTGGTGCCACCATCCTGGGAGCCAGTACCCGGTGCTTTCGTTGTTGTGGCTTCCGCGTTTCTAGAAGCCCACTACGCCAGATTGGACCTACGGAATACGGTCGATGGCCGTACGGATCGAAGTGTCGCCAACATTAGTTTAACACTTTTGGACGCACTCGGCAAGGGGCTTCCCAGATAGTATGTGAGTGAAGCGTTCGGCTTTCGGTTTATCAGTGCTCCCTAGTGACGAACGTCCGCAACAAGGGTATTGTTGCTCGAGTGCAACACACAGGACTCGGCGGCGGGTTCGAACAAATACCAACCGGCGGCGGTGACGGTGACTACGGTTACGGCGTGTCCGCTAAATCCGCGACGCTTCTTAGTCTTGGTAGTTCCACGTACGGTGAGCGTAGTGCAGTGTGTCCCACTCACAGAGCTCGCTCGTGTAATCGCGGCCAGAATTCACTCTTCGCAGGCGCTCATTGCATTGATTGCTAATAAACATCACCCATCGTCAGTTCGCCTGCAATTAGAGGGCCTTTTGGGTAGTAGAAAACACAGCCCAATTCGTAATCCGATTCGAGCGATTCCAGTTTCAGGATTTTGGAGCGCACAATGCATGTGCTGTTTCGTGCAAAGAGACTTCATTTTCCGGATGCTGGCTTCTCGTACGTTGGCAAAAAAATAGGCACCCGGTACCATCCTGTCATTGGCGAAATGATGCGTTTCCATCCATCTTCCAAACATTGGCTTCATTTTTTATCTCGTGCCACGAGCATGAAAGCCACCAAAGAGGGCCTTAAAGTACGCACGGCGGAGCGAACGCCAGAAAAAAAAAAATGTGGCACGCTAAGGGAACGACAAGAAAACACGAAAAATCGTGCCGATCACGCTGATTCGCTTTCTTCGCTTAAAGGCGCATTATGTAACGCTCCAGTAAGCCGGTGTTGGGGTCCCTCGCCCGCCGACCGAAGCCGGGACGTCGATAGTGGCGGCCGAGTTCGATCCGTCGTGCCACGGCCGTGGATGGCGTGAATGATGGTGTTGGTCGCCCCGTGTCTCGCCGAGGTGCAGAAAGAACGCCCATTCTCCGGCATCCAGAATGTTTGTAGCGACGCACGCACTTAAGGACATCTTCTTTAGGGCAACTCCGCTAGAATGCGCCATCCCAAAACCATCATCAGCTATTCTTGGTGTGTCAGCAGCGGGCAAGGATATGCGGAAGCGGCTGGAACAAATCTGTTTCCTTCCGGTTCGTGTTTGTTTGTTCGTGTTCAATCGCTGGAACTGGGGCCCGGTGTCGCTGTGCGAACATCCTTCCTATTTTTATTAATAAATCGCACATCTGGCGAAGCGAACGCATCGATCGGTTGAATGATAAGCTCTTTCTTTCATCGCCAGCACGCACCCGGGCTAATGTGGTGCGTGTTTGTGAATGAAAGGAGGTCAAGATGTGCGTTCATTGAGGAGAAAGTGCTTTAATGGGGCCTGTTAAATAATAAGCTTTGCAGTTATGACCAAGCAGCATGTCCTGCTGAAAATCCTTCCACTCAGTTCCCAGTTCAAACTTTAAATTATTCATTTCATTCAAGTGGATAAATTAAACGTATAATGCCGTGTGGGGACCATCTGCAGATTAGATGCGTTGTCAAGATTTGGTGCACGAAGCTAAGCCGCAACGGCTCGACTCGAATCCCGGTGACGAAATGCAATAAAAGTTTCCACATCACCGTTGCCAGCGTCATCGTTGCACTGTAATTTGGCAAATTCTCAGCAGGGGTTTCAGCAGCAGCAACGTGCGGTGTGTACGAATAAAGTTGTACTACCGCTCGCAAGCTTCCCGCTGTCGGGAGGACCATTAGTATCTATCAGCAGCGCAAGGGGATAAAGTAGGATAAAGTCGACCCCTTTTCATTTGCTGCTGTAAAAGTCCATCAACTATGAGCGATATTCTTGTGGAACAAATCGCCGTCATTTTCCCCCGACGGTTCGCGGTCCCCGTTTTCTCCGATCGGTGCCGGAAGGGAGCAGCACACTGCCCGTACGTTCGTTTACAGGAATCGCACTGGACGGACCGGAGCAGACACATACACATTCGAGCGTAAAATTGCATGCGGTTTGAAAGCATTGTTACGCTTTAGATGATACTTTTATTTCAGCCAACAGCCGCACCGCTTCCATGGCGAGCAGCACCGTGAGCGTTCTCTGCTGTTTCTAGAAGTGCAGTCATTGAAATACACCATTTCGACATGATCCTTTTGTTGCGCTCCCTGATCGCAGCGACACACTTCCCGTTCCGTTGGTTGTCTGCTGCTCATGGTGGGTTCTCTAACTGTCTCCCGGGAACCGAGAGGAACGAAACGATGTGTCAACTCGTATATCGTTAAACTTTTCACTAAAGACTGATTTCGTGTTGACATTTTCCTTACTCTATCTGCTTTCTCTCGCTGCAGCTGCCATTGTGGCAGCAGCTGCTCTTGCTTTTGTGTCAAATCTAAATCTTCCAATAGTTTTTCACTCGATTTAGCTGAAAGATTGGACGCTTGAACGTTGCCGTTGAGCGTATTGAAATTGAAGAATGATACGGCTAAAATGAATATTTGACGAACCTGGCACCATTCGTTCCGTGGGATTGTGGAAGAACCGAACCGAGGGAAACTGATCGTTATTTGCCATTTGGCACTTGCCCTACTGCTCGGTGCATTTCCAATAACCGTATTCTGTACCGTGGTAGATGAGCATGTGGTCTACCTTTAAATTGCGGTACGAAATTGAATGGCTTTCCCGTGAAGTCATCATCAAAGACAATCGCACAATTAGGTCATCAAAGGTAATAGCAAACTGCATAGCCATAGGCATCATCAACACGGAACAAAAGCGGCTTTTCGCTGTTCGAAATCAACGTAAATTACCATATGCTCGGGAAATGGAACTGGTAAAGCTTAACCGTATAATTGTAGATAGGCGTGTTTGTTTTTTAAAGTAGTAAAGTATTTCAAACTTGAATATTCTGTCCTAATTCCTAGAAGCTAAAAGTGTCGAGAAAGACCTTCAATGATCGTTAAAACGTTAAAGCAGGACCCGGTTCTTTTGATAATAAATCGGATGGAGTCGCCTGGTGCCCCGTAGCTGGTTCGTGGCGCTGAAAATTCTGCCACAAATGGTACGATGAATGCATCTTCTCGGCACTTCTCGTTTGCGTGTCGTTTCAGGATGGAAATACATCCAACAGCTGCAGTGACGAGCGTTCTGTGCACCCAGCCAGCATTGGCAGGCAACCCAATACATTGTACAAATATTTTCAACAAATTCAATTTGCAATTCCTTGACACGGATGCGCCATGCTAGATGCGCCTCGAGTGTATCATGTTCCCGGCACTAACGAAGCTGATAGCCCGGCGGGAAGTACATCGCTCGGTTTCCAGCAATACCAGTTAAGCTGATGATATCGTTGCACAAATTGCACACGATGACGAATCGGGAAAGATGACGGATCCTGAAGAGTGGCTCTGCGCTTGGTCGTCCTTTGAACTCCGCGTTCCCTAAGGGTTCGTTCACTAATTACGTTTGCATGAGTAAAAATCTTACAAGCGGTTAACCTTCAAAAGATACATTTCGGCAGTCGGTAGCAAAATCGACCGTTCCCTCGGACCTACATTAGTTATGCGACCCACGGAAAAGGTTCCACTTTGAAAGAACGAAACAGAGTGGACAGAGTAGATTTCAGGCTGAGGTGTGCCAGCGCTTTTAATGGAACAAGGTTGGGTTCATTTGCATAGAAACACACTCGAGGGTATATTTTTGGTGGCTTGAACAGAAAATGAATGATTTAGTACGCCCAGTATGAAACATTAAGCGGTAAAGTCCAACTTTTTCTCTTCAAGCCTATCGTGCTCTAGTCCGGATTAAAGGTGACAAACAGTCGGTCAGTAGCTAATGTGTGTTAAGTATGAACGTTTCTCAAAACCGTCTGCTCATTTTAAATTCAATGCGTCAGCTTGGTTACGGATAGAGACGAATAAATATTGATTGCCAGAAGTCTATTAAGCGCGTGCATTTGAAGCAAATAACTTCAAACGATGATTAAAGGATGATAATATTTAAATACCCATTTCAGCAGAATAGAAACGATGGCATTTTTTGCTGTAGCTCTAAAAACACGATGGCGAAGCGTAATACGAAAACAAAGATTCGTTCGAATCATCTTCCGTACAAAAAAACGGGCGGTGAACTGTCCTAGTTTTTCGGCGGTAAACGACGTGCGTTTTTTTTTTGTTTTGGTTTCCGGATGATAAATGTTGTCCCCGGAGTTGATTCTCGTCAACTTGGCCCCGGAGTATCATCGGGCCGGATTCGACGGCATCTGCTCCGCCTTCAGTTCCGTGTTCGTTCATCTCATTGAATGCCACCGACGACGGTTGACGATTTTCCGGCTTTCTATCGCTGCCATATTCATTCGAATTTCCGCGCGCTGCCGAGATTCCACTTATTCCGGTCCGCTTATTGGCTTCTGGCACCTCGGGAACGGTGGCCGCCGGAGCGTGCGGACGCGGCGATTGCTAATAATTCGTGGAACGATTTTGCGCCATCGCAGGGATGTTGTGGGGTGTCTCGTGGGGACGAACGGCATCGATGCTGCACAACATATTTGATGATGTTTTGCTTTGTGTTGGGATCTTTGCCCGTTCATCGTCCCAGCTGGGCCAGTGGCGCTTGTTTGCGTTGGATTTAGGCGGCAAAGCGATAGCAAAAAATGAGCAAAAAGGATGGCATATTTTCAAAGAGAGCGAGCGAAAAGTGAATGGAAGTATTTACACCCACCGTAGCTTGTGTGATGTTGTGCGTTGTGTTCCAGGCCAAGCGGTCCTCTTCCAGTCCAGAAAAAATGGCCGGGTGTAATCCGCTTCTAAACATGTGCCCAACGTAGCTTAACCGTGGGAGTACCATGTTGGATATGTTTATTGGTGTTTTGATCCTCGACGGTGATGAATATTTAAGCTTATTGCAGAAACAGATGGAACTGGACAAACATTCATTTGGGCTATTTGTTTGCTGTCCTTCGGCAATGTTCCATATGGTGTTGTTGGTTGGTTCAATTATCGTTCCACCAAACGCATGCGAACTCCCTGAACAATTCGAACCTTACAATTTTGCTATTTATATTTTCACGTGCCGGATGCATTCCATATTTATGGCCACACTTGGGTGTGCCAAAAATCATCTCCACTTTCGGCGATACAACTACTTTCACCCGCTTACGCACGTACGGTTCGGTTCATCACTGCGCCCCATAAATCCCCTCGTTTTAGTGCCTCAATCTATCTCAATCCCAAGATCCCTGGCGCTCCGTTAGCGTACATTGCGCGCGTTAGTCATTGGCGTACGGTATCATTATCTCCTGGCTCGCCGGTCCGGCTTTCTTGCGGGAATTGTTTTGTGGGCTGCAGCGCCAAGGCGGATCCTGCGTCGTAGGTAATCTCGGACGGACCGATTCTGATCCGAAAGCACGCCATCATGCGAATGGCACGTCCAGCGCCGGCTAATAAATTATTCGTTCTTTTTCTCCTTCTTCCTAGCGCTTCTTATCTTTTCCTTCCCGTAGTCCTTACCTACGGGATCGGTATCGATTTCTGACGCACCGGCATATCGGTTTCATTCGCCCGCCGAAGAGGCCGTCCACCGGTGCACGCCATCACGTAACAGTGGGTCGCTTCTTTGGCCGAGATTCGATGTGGAGAAAGTCACATTGGGGCTCCGGCCGGAAGAGTGAGAACATGCCCAACGGAAACACCAGCACCACCTCGGAGACGGCAGCCTCCCATGTGGGGCTGCCATGTTTACAATGCAATCGACCGTGCAAACGCACATTCTTTCGGACCGCTTCCGGCACTGTTGACCCCTTGTGTGGCGTCCTTTGCCAGCTGGCCTGGGTACCGGGTACCGGGGTACCGGAGAATCCAGGGTAATCCCAGCTCGTTTGAAATCCTCACAAACTTGGCTAATGTAAAGCAGCCTCCAGCCTCGGGCGGGATGGGCCGAAGCTGACCAAACACGGCCCCCGACATGGAAAGTTCTTCTCGGAGCAATGTTGCCGACAAGACAAGAGGGAAGCGACGGACCCCCTCCAGGGACTACAGGTTGGGCACGCGATTCGACTCGAAGTTCTGCAAGTTGCCCGTCGGCACTGCACGGCAGACGAGCCCACGACCCTTATCAATCTTTCCTTGCCAGCGTTGGCTTTTCCTTCTCATTAAGCCCGTGCCGTGCCGCTAATGGGAAGGAAAGGATTATGATGAGATGCTGGTCAAGCCGTATGGGAAGAGGCCACTCCACGGCACGGTCCGTTTCGCACGAGGCAACCAACACGTCTAGGCGATGGTGCGGTTTGATGAAAGTATAAATCGCGTGACGCTAAAGCAGAACGAAGCAAATTGGAGCCCTATGAAGTGGCAACTTTAAAATCCATTTAATTCTATTTTAGAAAAAAGGAGCAAATCCTGATAACATATTTTCCAAAAAACCGACCAACTAAGGGCTTAACGTGAATTAGTTTTCAACATGACAAGCCGACGAATTTTGCACGCCCTCTATGGCCACGTAGTGGAGTTGAGTAGCTAGTGACACTGCCTCTGGCATTTCGATCACTTGCGTTCGCCTATTACTTATTGTTGAAAAAATGCACGATGAAAGTTCAACAGCAAAGATTGGCGTGACGTGCCCCGACGTAACGTGACCCCGATTTCATTAAAAGCAAGCTCGGGCACCGACAATGTATATCACATTACACAGTCAGCAACTCCAGAAGAAAATTGGATGCACAGTCAGCAGCGGTAACGCGGGCCCCGGCGTCGAGTGTCACGTCACGTGGTGAGAAGCAGATTGAAAAGCAAGTGCTTGGCCCGGCCCGACGGCAACGGCGGCGACGGCAACGACGATGGTGAGGTTAACATCACATTTAGCTCCTTTTAATGTCAGCTGTTGACATGGAACAACCGCCAACGGAGCAGTTTCTGGGCCGCTAGGCTGGTGTAAGCGTAAGCGGCCCATCAAACTCGATGGCATGAATAATTCAAATTGCCACCAGCGCCACTATCCTTGCGGGCGTCGTAACGTGCACGGACCTCTCCCTGTCCGTGCGTGCATGGGAAGACCAATGCCGTTGGGACGGGCCTTGCGGAAGGTTGCTTTAAGCAAGAAACCCAACCGCAAAAGGAGAAAAGGAGCGTTCATTTTTGTCCAGCACTCGACCAAGCGTTCCCTATCTTAATCACCAGTTTCGGGACCATTCCGGGAGCCTTTTCGCGCGCGCGCAAAGCGGTACAATTTAATCTTTGGCACGTCCGGTACGTCGGCCACGCCGCACCGTCGGGAGTTGGGCGCGAATTGAATAATTAGCTCGGCTCGGCTGATAATCATCAATTTTCGGCTGCGTACGTACGTGCGGCGTATAACCTCGCATCATAAATCATGCTCCCGGCGAACACACGTCGAAGCATCGCAAACGGGCGCCGCTCATGAATGGCCCAGTGGTGGGCCCGTTTGCGGTCGGGCACGGGACGGATCATAAATCAATCGTAAAGTCGCGCAGGGAATTGTGCATCGTTAAATGATTTTCACGAATACCGTGCGGAGGAATGGTTCCTCCTTTTTTCCCTCCAGTGTGCGGTTATCGATGATTTGCATCGCGCGTTGGCCACGTTTGATGATTAATGTGCAGATTACCGGTTGGGCATTTAATTATAAAGAAAGGGTACGGAAATTTACGGTTCTTTTGAGCACATTTTTCACCGAGGCTTTACGTAACTTCTTAAAACAAAAACAAATAATGTTAGTCAAGAAGTTTTCGTTTTCTTTTCGATTATGGCGCCCCTCGCATATTAAAACGGGGCCCCTTTTCTGAGTACCATCGTTCCAAGCTCGGCTTCGTGGATCACTCCCAACAGCCGCGAGCGGAAGTTATGCCTTTTCGCGAAACCATATGGATGCGCCGAGAATAAGTTTTGTATGCATCCCGCCCATCGGGATGCACTCCGGCGTTGGGCCGACATCAACGGTGCAAGAACGGGTCCTTAAAAACGCTTTCTTTGTGTTTTCTCTTCAACTTCCGGTCGAAATATTTGGAGAAATTCAAAATGCCCCAAACGGGATCGGATGGCTCCGTGACTTGCTGTACTCCGCGCCGAGAGTTTTATGTGGTGCAGTTCCTCAGTTCCCAAGAAAGCCCAGTTCTCCTACCCTCTCGATCTGGGACTTGGGGAGAATAACTTTGGATTCAAACGCCCAACGGAGCGCCCCCCAAGCAAACAGACGAGTGCAACGTGCGCCGCTGGCCATTTTCCATTTCCATCGCATCTTTTCGACGCCTCGAGCGGGGCACATTTTTGCGTCCGAACGGCTCTATAACCTAGTGTGGGCTGCCTCCTCCGCCAATCGGTTCGGGTCCGGGCGAATCCGACGGTGGCGTCCTTTATCGTGCCACCGGAGCCTTGCTAAGTTGCTCGTGCCATAGAAATTCACTGGCACAGCGCCCATAAGGCGCTTATCCCACAGCCACCAGCCAGCCAGCGGGACCGAAGATGGTCAAAAGACCAACGGGACGCGACGGGTCAGACACCTTCGCAGAGCAGGCGAACTAATGCTGCACGGTGCCACACACTTCAGATCCCTCGAATGCTGCTTGCGGCCCCGCTGGTAGGCCAGGCTTGAATGGTTCTCCAACTGAACATCGGCCATCGCCTTTTAATCGCCCTCGGCATTTGGTTGCTTGGTACAGGGACCGCGTACCGTGTGGGTTCTCTAGTGTCACGGGTACGTTTGCAGTCGAGTGGAAACAATCCCAAATTCCACCGCAAACCACAGTGCTGGCAATGCGTCTAAGTGCGACTGCGATGGGTCCCATTTGCAGTTTCTAGGATGCTAGACTATGGATCATTTTTATAAATACTTTGGGGTTCCCAAAAGTGGTCCGAAAATTTGTGCAAGAGCCTGAACACTCATAAATGTTGTCAACACAACTATTTATGCTTTTAAGAAGTACAGTTATAGTCAACGCTGGCAACAGAATGAGTTTAAAGTCGTTTATAACGCAACGATGTCAACTTCCTAAGTACAACTCCCAATCTTGTTATACTCATAGTTAATATTTTCACTGGAGTAACATATTCTCTTGACTCCAGTTACGTGCTCTACTACACTAGGTACTATACTTAACTTCAATCAAACGTTACCCATATTTCTTCTCCGGATCCTTCATTTCGAATTCGTATCAGATTAAGGTTGCACAAGACCGCGATCATAGTCAATTATTGTCTAATTACCAGTTCAATAAGAAATAATAATAATAGTTAGTAACACATTACAGTACCCCAGTAATCTTTTTTTCGCGAAACTTTCCCCATAAAGCAACGCCCACCAGTGTCACCCACCCGAAGCAGCAGCAGGACATGTGGCAAGCGTCGTTCTACCGGCAGCCGTGAATTGGTACTACAAAGCGCCTTCGGTGCCTGGTGTGTGACTTTTCAGCACAAAACCAGCAAGACTGTGCCCTCATCGGAGGAGGGATTTTTCCGTTTTTCTTTCAGCCGAGCAGGGCCAACATTCTTATGAAACGCGCGCCCTGGGCCAAGGTGTGATTCTAAGATACAGTTGAATGACTGATACTAGCTCTGTGTGTGTCACCAGCATTCTGTAAGACGGTTGGCACCTTGGGGCGAGTTTTTAGCATTATTCGTTTGCCTTTTGCCCTCAAAAATGAACAGGTCCACCGCACACGTTAAAGTGCGGTGGTCGACGGCACTTTTCCGACTATCGGATGCTCTCTTTAGGTGGCTTCGGCTGAGCTTTTCAGCACGTTAGCCAACAGCAGCAACTCCAACACTCCCAGAACCAATATTACAGTGGATCCAACAACCCTTTATTACGTGCCCTGCGCGGGAGTTCGACAGAGTTTGGGCTTTGCGGTGGCTTTTGCGGTGCCTCAAGAATCGTGCGCTCCGTACAGGGTTCCTATTGTTTTCTGCTATCCATTTGTTCGCCTTTTCGCACCTCGTCCGTCGGCTGCGCCGGCAAGGCTCGAGTCGGATAAACGTTCCGAGCCACACCGGGAGTGTGTATGGCCAGTGCAAGTGTGGTACCATTTTATGTTGGCACTCACGAACGGTACGTATAGGCTTGGCGCTGGCACACCGTCTTATCGGGGTGTGCCATTTCCGCTTCTTCATCTTCTTGTTGATTGCAGATTCAAAAGTGTCCATAAAAAAATGCAATATAGATAGCATCTGGGAGCTGAGTGGCGCACCTGAGTGTGAAATGAAATTTGCCACCGGCAGATTGGTTGATTAAATTAGAAATAAGCATCATACCCGGCCCGGCCGTCAGGACGCACGGTCATAAAGAGCACGCGTTAGCATAAAATCTGAAGCTTCGCAGATGTTATCGGGCGTCTGGCTTAACACTTTCATCTGTTGGTTGGCTTCGTGTTCGGGGCAAAGAAACGAAATCTGGCCAGAAACAGGTTTTGTGACATAATTTTGAGTTGTTTATACGCTCTCAGGCTCGGGCTACATATTCGATAGCGTGAGCCTCTGGATCACGGAACATTGGCACGAAATTTCGCATTCGATTTTTATGTACTTTAATTTCAATAAGTACGCCATGCATGCTGGCCGGCCGTCAAGCGCGCCCATAACCATGAGCGAGCAAATGGACCGAAAATCGCGGGGAAATTGAGCCCGTAGCTTCGCCCTTGGCCAAATTGCACCGTTTAGCCTCCATTTCAAGTCCACTTATACATAATTGTAACACGGAAGAAGCGAACCGAAGCACCGTCACGATCGCGGACCTCGGCACCCGTAGGGGTTCTGTTTTTATGCTGACCACACGCGATCAGACCGTGGTGTGGGCAGGGGTGATTATGTTGAAAGTAAGAAAGTAAAATATCCTATTTCAACCCTCGCTCCAGGACCGGCTCTGGATCGGCGTGTCGCTGAAATGAAATCGTGCCCTTATCGCGGTCGGCTGTCCAATCAATCATAATATTACAAACATACAGGCGAACCTCGAATTAGTGACCCTGCCCATCTTCCGTGACTGGACCGTGTGCCGCGTGGGGTTTGGCACGAAGCATCGCAGAAACATACTTCTTGCGCCTTGCGCGGCCCGTGAGAGGCCCCTATGCCAGTGTGTATTCGTGTGGTCATCATTTATTCAAAACAAAAAGTAAGACCCCACCAGCCTTACCCTCCACTGACCCTGCCTGCAGCGACCTTCACAATTGTTGCACGCTAATGAACGGGGCGCGTGTCTCGGCCACTCCCGTCACGCTGAGTGAGAAGTGTGCCTTCGTTTAGCATTATCCGACAGCTTAAGCATATCGGCGGGCGTCGGCGACATGCAAACCCGTGGTGTGGCCTGCAATGTCACGCAAGTTGATAGATTTGTCGTGAAAAATGTTGATGATCCATCGGACAGTATCGGCAGCTCAGCAGAGATAAATTGCGTTGTCGGCAGCTAATTCGCACCGCCGATTGGATATCGGGGATCTTTATTTCCGCCCCGAAAAGACGTTGGGCTGGGCTGTGTTTATGGTTCATTTTATGCTCGTAAAGACACGCATTCCTTGCGCGCCCCAAAGGGGTGCGCAAGAATGGCGAACACGAAAGGAGCGAGCAATAAATATGCAAAAAAGTGGAGACCCTACACAGCAGCAGCAGCAGCAGCAGCAGAAACAGCAAGCACCGTGGGTTGTGCTTTAATCTAATTAAATTTCATCGATTATTTTTATTTATACACCACAGCACCACACCTTGAGGCCGTCAATATGGCCGGGTGTAGTAAATAGTGGCCATAACTTCACCTCCGACTGGAAGTGTAATAAAACGAGCGTCTCCGGGTTGCTGGGTGTTGTAGATGGCGAGTGCTGTAAAAAGTGTTACGGATATCAGGGAACGAATTTGGGTTTGCTGGCCCACCACTCAGGACCCCGCACGCATAAATGAGCCAAAAGCAATAGGAAAGTAACCGGGTAGATGATGGTGTCGAATTCGGAATTAAAGTATTTGGACGTGTAAGGACGCACGCATTAATCATAAACATAACGATTGTCGAACTTTCTACTCGCACAAAGAATAAAATAATTATTTTGAACAAATTGAACAAATGGTTCAACAAACAACTGTTGAAATAAATTGCTTACAACGCTCGGTCACCTTATTTGAAGCAACATTATTAGTAGTTAAAATTAGTTGTAAAATTAGCTGTGGAATTTTTCATAACTCTTTTCTCCCAGACTTGTAACAAACTTTAATTAGCAATGTTGCGGTATTACGCCTCAAAGTATCGCCTGTCGTCGTATGTACTGTGAAACCTGATCTTCGACTATGCCAGACTCGATTACTTCCCGTTCGAACCCGTTCCAAACATTCATTGAGCAGTTTGCAAAAAATTAGCCAGTTCTGCACTTCACGGTGGCCATTAAACATCACGTTCTACGTTATGCTCACTATCACAACATGTTGCCGCGTGCAGGGAGCGTCTATGCAGCGAACGTAGCAGTTAATAAAATTGAACCAAACCCAAACCGAAAGCAAACATTTGCCCAATCGAAGAACTGAGGCCAAAGGCAAATATGTAGGGATTTCTTCAAATAAATACACCATCCGAGGGAGCACGTCCTTCGTGTCGCCGTATTGATGGAAGCGGGCTCGTACGGATGTCGGAAGTCAAATCAATGCGCTCCGGCCGGCTTCCGTTCGATCGGCGGCGGCCTGTTGCGAACTTTGTTGGCAACATTAACCACCCGGCCGACCCAAATGGCGCTCCGGTTCGATGAAGTTGCCGACTGCTCGGAACGGCACAACCGTCCGCGAAGCTGGCAGACAAGCGGTCGCTGGCGGTCGCTGGCGACAGACTCCGTGTGTTGAGGGGGGGCGATGTAAGCAACATCTTCTTGTTCGTGCCGGGGCCGGGTGCACCATCTACCGCCCGGCTCCGGAATTCGTCGAGGGCCAAAAGGGGCGACAACATATTTCACGAAATGAAATTGAAGTGCCGGCAGACGGACACGGCCAGACTGGCAAGGGGTTGCCGCCGGGGGTTGTAATGTCAACAATTTCGGCTAAGGCGACCGTCCTTCGCTCGGCCGCGGGCACTGGCAGCAGGCGAAGTGGACTTTCGGTAGTCATTTTGTGCGCTGGACAAAAGCACTCCCGGAACGAGAAACTGCAGCCGCCAAGCAGCGCATGGGCGAAAACACGGGGCGAGTGCTTTTATTCCACTTTCGCGTGGAAAAGAGGAAAATTGGGAAAACCATCGAATCATTGTTATGTAAATTAATTGTTCGTTTCTTTTCGCTCGTTTGTTACGTTCATCTCGGGACTGTGCGGTGGAACATTTGTCGTATAATTGTCGGGTACGCACACGGCGCCATAAAATTGCGCTTTGTCACGACAACAAAGCGTCGCACGAGAATCAAAAAACATTCCCACAAAGCCGTTAAGGCTGAAAAGATCAGGGTTACAAAATTATGATGGCGTACTGCACTAGAGTGAGCACAAGAGTTGGGTAATTATTGCAAAAAATATTGAACACCAAGCGCCAATAATTGGGCAATGAAATGCAAATTAATGGTCCTTCACGCCAGCGTCAGCATTGACCCAATCCCTTGCGATTGCCCCGTTTCCGGAGAGGGCGCAAAAGAAAGTAGCAAGTTCACGAGTCAAGCAGCAAATTATCGAACGAAATTTGCACGAGAGATTGGAACCGGTTCGGTGGGTTGGCCGCACTTTGCGCCTCTTTGCGATGTTGGCGTAAGCAAGCTCACTCCATTTTTCGCCCCACGTCCCGAACCGAACCGAAGCACTTGATTGACTTTCATGAAGTGTGTGCCTCCAGAGAGTGGCTCATGGAACGTGGAACGGAAGAAAGTAAAATCTAAAAGCGGAAGATGGTAAACAATCGGCAAGCACAACGTAAGCAACTCGCTGTCGGTGCTGGGGCCGCGGGCCCGGAGCGTGCCAACAATCAGGAGTTTTGAATTTTAATAGAAATTTCATCCTCCAACCCGAACGAACGAACGAACGATATGTTTTCGGCGAGCGTCGGCGATGAAGGACGGCCGCCCGAACCGCCCGATTGACGACGAGTGGTTCACTGGGCTGATGTGTGGTGGCATCGGCGAGCAGAGCGCAGCATAAGAATATGAAAATAACCAACAATCAAAGTATGGGAAATGAATTGCTCGTGGCTACGCTGGATAAAATGTGTTTTAATAAAAGAAAAACCCACCGGGAAACCGTTCCAGGTGTTCCCGATTCGTTTCTCTGGAACCGCGGACCACGCACCACGGGCACCATGCGCCTCCATTTCATTGGCCCGATCGGGGGGAAGGTTGGTGAAATTTCTATTCCCAAGCCGCCGTTTTTTTTTTTCGTGCCCAGAACAGTGACATTTTCTGGTATACAAAGGTCGTGGGGCGCTATTTTCATTCGGTGTCAACCGCGCGATATGCGAACAATGAAGGCCGGGGCACCGGGGCACCGGCAAAGCATTAGCATACATCTTCCCATACGAGGCTCTACGTGTGTTTCGCTGATGGGCAATAAACGGTGCCGTGAAACAACCGGCCGTTGTTTCGGGGTTCAACTAAAGCCTCCCAATCCGTAAAAAAGAGCGAATAGAAAACAATAGATAGACGGGGTCGGCTGGAGTTTGGTTTGGAGTCGAAAAGCGATTACCGCGCGGACGTGATGGCTTCATTTCGGTGCGCCACCAAAAAGCCATTTCTATTTCCGGCCCGCAAAGCGCACCAACGATAAAAAATGGAAGCTTTAGAGGAGGTGGTTCTTATTTTCGGTGCTACATTATGTGTCGGGTGATTAAGCTTCCGCCAGCACGTGGCGCCTCACGGTGGGCCCCACGATAAGGTGGCCCGATCGAGTTTACGACCAATTTTTGGGCTTGTTTTATTGCCTCGATTAAGTCATCCGGCCGCTGTGGGAGCGCGGCCGAAGGTGCGTGATAATTTTTGCCAACGTGAAATCGCCGATGCGGACATTTGGTGAAACTGGGGTGGCGATAAAATTGATGTGCCCTTCGATCTTTTCGATCAAGGAAATCGGCCGTTGAGCCGAGTCAGGTTTAGGGGACGGGATTATCGAGTTTTCGACCCACGGTTCCGCGGATGGTTCCTGTTGTACAAGACATTAAATATCGCCCGCGAATCTGTTGCTCATTTATTTTTTATTTGTGCCCTCGATTGGTAAATAAACGGAAGTTATGCTACCGTTCGGAAATAGATATAACGGCTCGTGCTGTAAGTAAAATTAAGATACAACGACGGAGAAGCTAAATGGGAGCTCTTTCGAAGGAGCCCCGCCCGTTGCCACAGCGGCGGTTCCGGAAAGCGATTTTAATTTTGTTTGATTTAATGCCACACTCCGTTCCGCCTGCCGGCTGCATCAGCGGGCCCCGTACGTCAAGTGGAAAAATTTGGCCCTCCCATACCGGGCCGAGATTTCCGGAGTCGGAAAATTCGTGATAAACCGTTTTGCTTTTTTCGTTTGGTTTGCCCTTCTCCCAACCGGCCGAGCTCGTCAGCTAATGGTGCGTTTGGTTTGCGTAAAACTGCGATTTAAATCGGATTAAAGCGTGAAAGCACCGAAAAACCGGATCGAGGATGAACTTCCTGTTGCCTTGACCGGAGCGCGGGGGGGCGGGGCAGAGGTTTTATGGCATTAACGAACCACCGTCCGACCGTTTGCTAATTCCATTTAGCACTTCATTCAACTCGTATGAGTTTGCTCAATGGGCTTGGCGTCTGCTTTTTTTCCGAACTCCGTTGGATTTTATGCTTGTTTTGTGGAGGAGGTTTTATTGATAATTTGTGCACATTGTGGCCATTGCTAGTGGTTCATTAGAAGGGGAATTAGCGGCGAACGATGAAACTCATGCTCCATCAATCCATCAGTCATCGACCAAATGGTCATCCCCGAATGATGGGAGTTATGATGATTTTTTTCGAAAACTTTCATACTTTTTCAGGATGTAATAATTTTCTCGTCCTACCCGATCATGTTCGACGCAAACTCGACCGTTTTGCTGTTTCTAAAAAAATGATTGATCGGATTTTTTGCCTTCCTTTTAAAATACTCATCTGAAATTACTTGTCGGTTGTTCCTACTCCATCTCCATCCATCTTGAGCCTTCATCGATTTTCGAGTGCTTCTTAAAAATAGCCTCCAACACATTCTTCGTTTCGGATTCTATCTATGTGAAAGGTGTCCTCGGCTTGGTCCGTTGAGTTAAGCGAATAGCCAGAAGTCACATGCTGCTAAGCCAAGTGAACAGGGTGGTTGTGGAACGATCTGGTTCGTGTTTGCGTCGAAATGATCACGGAATGATCAGAGAAATGTGATGGAAAAACTTGAACAACCTCGTGAAGGGAAAGCTTATAATTGTCTCTAAAAAAATCTGGTCTTTTTTGACGCACAGAATTACGCAAACGACGCACAACGCCCAAACGATCATCAAAGAGAACAGCAAATGAGGACAAAACATTGTTACAGAAACCGTTCAAAAAATAAATTCATCTATTTGGAATAAAACCGATTTAGCGAAACTGAGCGATAAACCGAATAAATAATCAGCACCGCTCACAGTTTGCTTTCGTTTTGCACTAAGGGATTCGTTAGGCGCTCAAACAGATGCTCCGTTTGACCTATTTCACTCCAAGGCCCGCCCGTTCGTGGCGGTGCACCATAAATAACAATTAGATCACCCCAAACGAAACCATCAACACCCACTACGGTGCACTATCAGAATCGCTCCGAGGATCAGGACTTTCACACTTCGTTGCCCTTCGTTGCGAACTGGCGTTCAAGATAGCTCAGTGGCCCCCGTCTCTAACTCTCTCTCTCGCGTGCGCTCTTTCTTCGTGCACTTCCGTTCGATTTTATCACACACCGCGGAGCAGATTTTGCAGATTCACCACCGAAAAAGGTTGGCGCTCGGCGTTCGCACTCCGGCGTGCCGGTAACCGAACGGCGTGGAGTGTGAATGAAATTTTCTTAACGTGTGCAGTTACTAAAGTACACCGCTAATGGACAGTAATACGCTGTGTAGTACATTACGCTGCAAGTACCGCGCGCACTTAGCGAACCTGGAGCCGGCGTTGAGTGAAATCCAAACCCAGCCGCCAGTTGTGGGACTGTGGGAAGTATTATTATTTACGACGCTGACGCCGGTTTCGGATGGTACTACGCAGCAGGAAGCGGTGCAACCGTGAATTCATAAGGGAGCCGTAGAGTAGTCACGCAACCGGCGGGTTGGCCAGATTTTTGAAGTATTAAAATCAAAACAAATAGGTTAGGGTGCAGCTCGAACCAGACTACGCGCGGCCAATGTAGCGCCATTCCACCATAGGTAACCGCAAAGCATTTCATTAATAAACGAAAAAAAGTAAATTCTAAACCACACCAACCCGGGAATGTTCACACCTTATGGCCGGCAGATTTGTTTCGCATTCCCCAAACTGAAAGTAGCTGACTTTGTCGGCTTCGTCGGCGGCGCAGATTGAACGTGATGGGAGTATGATTAACGCCCAACTCATTTGTTATGTTGTTGCTATTCGGTGGTCATTCCCAATCGTAGGTAGGCAGACAGGTGTGTGATTGGGTGTTGGCCGAATACGCGCTATAAAATCCGTGCACCGTGCCCACCGAGCGGCCAGTCGATCGGAAATCGAATTTGATAGAAGTGTTGAATGCGTATCCCGCTAACCCCCCTACAAATTGTGTTCCACATTTCATGCTAATCGTGCTCCGCCGTTACGCCGTGTACAGTAAAAGGATCGCCGCCAAACGTCGAATTGTAACTGGAGTGCCTACGCCAGGAATTGCTGCTTCGTGATGTACCGGGCCCTCAAACGTACCTTGGCGGCATGCTGAAGCTGAAGATGTGTTGTGCCGTGCTTTAGAGTGAGTCGAACTGTGTGTGAACTAAGTGTGACCTCGGTGACGTCTCGGCTGGCCGCGCCGAGCCTAGTGAGCGAGTACCGAGAATGGCAGGACCGCACCTCGAGGAGTCGACCGTCACGACGCCGTCCATCACGGGCGGCGTGATGGTGAACACCGCCTCGGCCCTCAGCCTGTCGCGCCCCACCAACCTCGAAAGCTCGATCTGCACCATCGACGACTTCCTCGCACACTTCAAACACAAGGAGCTGGAGAACGATGTGTCCAAGTATCTGTCGCACAAGCAGCGGCCCTTGTGCCGGCGGGTCCTGGCCTACCTGCGCACCGCCTGGATGGGGGCCAAGTTCAGCTCGAAGAGTGGTATTTATCTTATGGCATCGTAGCATTTATAACACACCTTCACAGGGAGCAGAATGTTTGCGCTTTTTACCGCTTCCGGCTTCGCCGACGCAAAACGAATCTTGCGGTAATTAGTTTCACGGAGATAAAGCTCCAACTCCGAACAAAACAAACCCGAAGCTGTTTGGAACGCAACACAAACTTTCGTTGTTTTTTGAACGGGGGGGAACAAGTTACGGACTTGGGGCTTAGACTTTTGCATCGTAGATTGGATGCCAAACGATTGGCCGGTGGTGGTAAAATGGTGGTAGAAAACGTAACGATTTTCTTCACCACCAACCGCACCGCACCATTAGAGTGTCACCATTGTAACCACGACGATAATTACTTTCTCCCACACACCGAAGCTGTGGTCAGAGGGGCCACGTGGCGGGCCGATGGGTCACACGCTTCATTTCAAGGTATTTGAGGAGCTTCAGATGCGGCAAAATAAAAAAAAAAGTGAGCAAGTGAACTAGCAACATAATCAACCCACAGACCTTTCGGGCCACTAGAGCAGCACTTCTAGCCTGACTTTTCCGATTCAACGGTTGGCATTCGCATTCGGTTGACCAACCTGAAAATGTCATAAAAAGCTTGATTGCCTTCGGTCCAGAAACCACGCTACAAAAGGAGTCTGCTGGAGAACAAGTTTTACCATGCGCGCCACTGTTGTGGTTCTTATGCAAGATAAATATGAAACTCCAGTGCTCGGCTTGGCACTTTTGCCAAGAAAATATGTTTTGAAATCTGATTGAAAACTTTGTAACAAAATATTTTGATTTGCCCGGAAAGCGATGGCAATGGAGGCGCCTGGTTTTCCATCAGATTGTTGCACTCGCAGTTCAGCAACGAGGTAACACGGGGGTCAGGTATTACGCATCGTTTGCTTTAAATAACAAAAAGAGCGTTTTTTTTAAATGGGACCATTTTTTAGTGGCAATCTTTCGAGTGAAGCATAGCGCAACAACAAATATCGTTGACGTAACGTAAAGTTTGTTTCGGGAAGATTATTTCAAGCACAAAAAAGTATGGGTAACTCAAACATACATCGATTGAACACGAGCCAGGTTTCTGATCGTCCTCTGTGGCTGGCCAAACCGTGAACCATTTTAATTTCAAATGGAAAATTTACGGTCTCACTTTTTTTCACAACACTGCCCAACTTGACACGCTCGATTAGCAAACGGTCTCCCTGAGGAATACGAACCAACCCATATAAGTTGAGTCGTTTTAGCGCAGTGGCAAATAAAATAAAAATCCCGCCCGGTTCCGATACTTCATATCGGGCGGATGGAAGATCCATGAACCTGCGCTGTTCCTCCCTTGCCCAGAACGCCAAGAACGGTGCTTTTAAAAGCCGCACGTTAATGGGTTTCCAGTGCTCAACCATACGGGCGTAACTTTTTAATGGCCAACACAGTCACTTACTAAATCGCACGGTTTATTTGATCAAATATTATGTTGATGCGGATTAAAAACGATCATTTAATGCCATTTCGGTACGATAGGGTCGACAGGTTACGGGGAGGTGAACATTTCGACGACTATTCGATGGCACACAAAGTGATTAATTTTGTCACTGTACTGGGGTCTGTATCAATGGCCCCTTCGCTTCGTACGGAGCCGTTGAAGATTCCGGCCGGCCGTCTGGTGTCAATCCCCAGTTCCGTTACAACGTTCCGTAAGCCCGCCATGTACCCCGTCCCGCGTAAGTTGTTCAGCGAGAGTCCAAACGAAGAGTTGAACCAAGAAAAGCAAACATAAATGGTCCGTTTTATGGAGTACGTGCAACGAGCTCCGAGCTCGTCTGTTCCTCCGGGTCTTCCCTGATGGGAGGCCCGTCAATTTACCAGTTTCACGTGTTGGCTTTTTCTCAAAACGACCAAAGAGGTCATCGTGGGGTTCAGTAACATGCGGCCGAATGTGTCGGCCTCATGCCGGCCGCTGGCGTCCATGTAGCCAATGATTTTTACACGAAACCGCCCGTTTGACCGGTCGGCCGGTGGCTTTGTATTTCCCATGTTTGCCGTAAAAATTTTGCATTGCTTGTTTGTACAACCTTCGTGCGTCCCGAGTTGGAAGTTCCGCGGAGTCAAAGCAGTCACAGATGGGGTAACGAACAGAGCACACACAACATCACCGGATCGGAAGAAGTGAGGAACGTCGAACCAGGATTTTGATGGAAAACACGGAAATGGGAATTTGAAAACGAAAAACGTTATTTATCTTCGCGCAGCTGAGAGTGGCCGGCCGCGAAGGTATTTTTGTTTCATTTTCATCGCGAAGATCAGCCGCCGTTAGGAAGCATACGATGTGCACTTAAATGAAGTGAAGTAAATTGTATATTTTCACAACGGCGCAACGTACACACCACGGTTGGTGGCCGCATTTATCGGGTTCTCTTCGCCGTTACCCGGCGAATAAACTCCACACAGCCACTAACGAGTGAAAGATAAACGAACCGAAATCGAACACTTTGTGGCAAACATAAACTTGCTGCCACCGTTTGATTCTCAGCTCCAGCACGGGCACAATGTTGCCACGGAATCACGGAGCCGGTCCTAATCGGTGGACGACAAAGCTGGCCAATGGGCCATTGACAGTTGCTCCAAATGGGCACCGTCAACGGAGATTATCGTTAGCCGTAAATGTTAATCAAATATCGGTTACCAATCGAACGCGATCGTTGTTTGGTGGCCACGAATCGAATCGGAAAAAGGTTCGCTTGGCCCGGGTGCAGCCCGGGATTAGGTGGGTCGTCGGGGTTGATATTTCCCCAGGTTCCCCGCACCAACAATCCGCGTGAAGGAGTGGCACAGTGTGCTGTGTGTGGCAACGCGTTTCACACCTGTACAGATGGATTGTTAATTTATTATTTAAATTTTGCCTCATTCACCGGCACGAACAGCAAATAGACAGAATCGGAGGTGTACACGTGTTACAGCTAACACGGCCCGGCCGAGCGACAGTGATTTGGGTCGAGATCGGATTCGAGCGGAACAGCGGAGCACCCTTGGAGGATGCTGGTAGAGGTGCGAATGTGGTTTGATTGAGGCTGTTGATGATGACGATGATGACGCACCACTTCACGGGGTGGTCTATGTTTGGTCGGTTGTTGTGGGGCTGCAGCAATAGCACGTTAGGTTTCCGTATGAACATCCACTCCGATTCACCCGTCAACGGGATTAGGTTCCGGTCCACCCGGCGAGGGATGCTATTGTGTGTACAGTGTGTTGAATTTGTGTATAGTAATTTCTAGACTGATTGAATAGCAAAATGGGATTACTTCTGTTTTGTTTTTTACTCAACTCAGCAGCTCAGTGTTTGACAGCGGAACTTGAAAGGGATTTGACATCGAAAAGCCCAAATCCTCCAAAAAGGGAACGCTTCAAAGATACCATTAACACACAGGGATTTCTGTTACAGGGTCTTATGCAAGTTACTGTGCCGGCTTACGTTATCCGTAAGTACCACTATTGGAGATATTTCAGCGCATTTATGAAAGCTTCTTTGCTTGCTGATAGGTTTGACCAAACTAAAAAGTTGTTTGGTATCTTCCCAGAAATAAACATCACGGAAAACCAACAAACCGAATAATGTTTTGAGATAAACTGAGATAGTCTGGGCCGGAACTATTTACTTTACGTTTGGTTTACTCCGTCCAACCGATAGTAGCATAAATATTAAATTCAAGGTACTTTCTTCATGGGTTCTTTATGTGTTTATAATTTTAATTCAAGATTCGCTGGCTCCTAAAGTATAAGTACCTCGAAACTGAGGACATTTTGGTAATCACTTTAAAATGGAATATTTATGCAGTGTTTTTCACGGATATTTCGAAAACATAATCGATCAATGTGCCAGTTCCAGCAAGAAAATAAAATGTTGTGCTCTGCCATCATTAGACATAATTAGCCCCCGATAATGGTGTTCGGTAATTTGTCTTCCCGTGGGCAAATACACTGCTGGACCGAAGCCAGCCAGCAGCGGCCAACCGATTACAAGGATGTAGATACAATTACACGAAATTAGCCCAGTATCCACTCTGCGGTAGCAACCGAGCAATCTCATCAATTACCCGTAAGAAGATGGCCGGTCATCTGTTCGGTAGAAGGACGAATAATATTTACTTTGGGAAGCAGTAAAATAAACGCCTGTACGCTGCTAATGTCTCTTTGGTGTCGCTGTTATGCTGGCCCTTCCAATGCTGCCGCTCCTGAACCGGCTCGCCGATGGCAAGCATCTGTTCTGACCGGCGCCCCCGTAGGCTGGCTAGAGGATGCAAAATGAAGAAACAACTGGACAACGGACGGTCAAAATAATCTTTCCCTCGACGATGTCACATGGGTTTAATGGAACGGATGGTAAAATTAGATTTTAGCTCTCCCTCGGTGCTTTCTATCTCGGCAAAAAGGACGATTTCATTCCCAGCCACCTTCCAAATCATCTTTCGGCCCGAACCGGTGGGGGCGAGTGGGAATGCAAATAACTAACCGGGACCGGGGACCCAATTTCTTGCCGAAACCATCAACATCCACATGGAGGCGCCTGGTCGCCCATGGCACGGCGCAAACTTGCTTACCGGGTTCCGTCTTCGAGATTCGCCGCCGAAATCCCGGATTGACTCGGGAATGGTAGCCTTATTTCATCAGAAGCCGACGGAATTGAAGAAAAACAAAAAAAACTTGATTTTCGTTGCCACTTTTTTATCTGTGCGTCAATATAAGTTCGCTTTTTTTATTTGAATTCGGAGCTAACATATCCATCATTGGGATTTTCTCAATCAAATTCCGTATTCTGTGGAATTGCGAGAATGGAAGGACATCCGTGGAATCGCATCGCGCTCCAGCAAACTGTGTGAGGCCTATTTGATGTGGCTAGTGGCGTGTAGTTCATGAATTTTCGAAATCAATCAATTTGTCAATTTGTTTGCGGGTAGCCATAAACATCGATTCTACGTAACTGATCAAAAGTTACGCTGTATGACGGCACATGTTGGCCATATCGATTCACATGCGGGAAACCCAATTAAAGGAGCCCAATCGATCGTGAATTGAAATATTGGTTTTCCACATAATTGCGTAACTAGTTTGACGGACTGGATAAATAAAAATAAAATAAAAAATACAAAAACGGTGAACCACACAACTTTTTAATCAGAACCAGAATGTGGTTAAATCGTTTTATCGGTGACGCACACCACAACGAAGAACGAATTTTGCATGAAATGCCCAACCATTTACATTTCCTTTTGTGCAATTTTGTGCCTGTGCCTGTAAAGTAAAGCTCTGGTGGAGTTCAATACATGCTTCATTCGCTAATTGAATTAAAACTTTCGAAGCACTCCCGCTTACTGGCAACGACTGGATAACCTTTGTCGTGGCCCCGAATCCAATTATTTCAATATTTGCTCGGAATGAAGGTTGACACTGTTTTATTAAATTTGGCCTACGTATCGTTCCGCAGTGCGCATTCGTGAGTTGGCTCCCAACTTCAGGAGGCTCGTCAAAGAGCCCCCTTGAAGATGCCTCGCAAAGATGCCTAACTTTATCAAGGTAATTAAGTGCAACTCGTTTCGGAAATTATTTCAAGCCACGAGCGTCGTTGAACTTCAGCTCGCGTGTCCCTCCAGCCTTGTTTCGCCTGCCAGTTAGCATCATCGATCAACGGAAGGGAGATCTCGAGTTAGAATGAAAATTACGAAACTTGGCACGACGGAACAACACTTCACAAAAATTCAGTCGTCATCCCCGAACCGAAAGAAATTGAATTCTGAGCAGGCAAAGTTTAGTTTCAGAATATCGCAAAGACTTCTTATACACACGTTTCTGCCCGTCATTAAGGACGAAAAAGAGGCCCGTTCTCCATCATCTCGAGCTCTGCTTAGCGGGACGAAAGAAAAGTTAGAAAGAAAATTATATTCAGTTTATGTTCTGTGCAGATGCTACCCACAGCTAAGATTTGCGCGAGGCGATGAAAACTACCTTTGGAAGCGTTCAATACATTGATGACGACTTCTAAACGTTTTATTCTGCGACGTTGCAGAAATGGACTTGCTTTTCAATTTACTTAAACCCCAAACTAAGCGTGACCACTATAACTTCGAGTGCCCAAATCCGAAACTTGTTACGAAATTCAACGATAACGATAACGAAATTTTTGGTGCCCCCAAGGCGATTTGGAACCGCCAAATTTTGTAAGTGAGACGTGCCCTCATAATTACATCAGCTCACCATTCCATTGTGCTGCCGTGGCCGGCTGGTCGCTTCGGTTTTGTTTGGTGGTAAAAAAGCCCAAAACCTCTTTGGACTTCTGCTTCTGTGGCTCACGAAACGCAGCCCAAAATGTCTTGTTGGGGCAAAAAATGAAGCCCGCATCTTTTCAAGCTAAGATGCTCCTACCAACTATCCGCGGCCGAGCGGCCGAGTTGGTTGAGCTGGTTTTTTGGCCGGTCGTTTTTGTTTTCTTTTTGCGGCTTTCTCTGCGGAGGACTCGCTTACAAAAGTCCCATCCAGTGAAACGCGAACCCATCGAAACGCGAATGGCGCACTAATTACGTCTCGGTTGAAATTATGGTGACAGTTTACTTTTGATCGCTTTTTCACAGGGTGCCCACACTGGTGGCCACCGCCGCGGGACGGTGTCGAAAATGTGCGGTGAAAGCGGAAGACAAGGAATTTTTATTGGCATCAGAAACAATCAGCGAAGCGGCCACTAGACATATTCCCAGAGATCTCCTGTCAGGCGTCGTACTTCAAAGAATTTAATTTATTCATTTTATGAGCTCGGCGACGAAAGCGAGTCAACGATCGTCTACATGACCGTTCTTTCGGAATGCTTGTTTCTTTTGTTTTGTGTCGAAAACAAATCGGCTTACTGTAACGAATGCATGGAACGACGGGTACAGGAACGGCAGAAATCTTGTTCCTAATTTGCAAACGCCACAGTACTTCAGTTTCGCTGTGCTGCAGCAGTAGCAGAACGGAAGGAACGCCATTAAAACCATTAACACCGACCAACGCGCCCAACGATGGGCGACCCAGACACAGGCACACCCCAGCATGATTTTGGGGGGGAGGCACAAAAAAACAGAACGTCTATGTGTTTACGGTGTACGAAGGAGCCGACTGCTCCATACACCCGCTCCGTGGTTCAGGCGCTCCGGAGATAATGTTGATTGTCGATGCTCCCTCATAACTCACTAGCCGGGAGGGAAGTAACGTGCTCGGCATGTTGTTGTTGTTGCTGTGGGCCACAGAAAACCGGAGATGAAAAAAGCGGACACTAGCGGAAAGCATAAAAGCGTAAAAGCATGGCTCGTTACTCGTTACAAGGCTCAGGATTTCTTGCATAGCTTGGAAAAAAAAACATTTGTCATCAGCAACGGAGCAACGGCTCTGTCTGGTGTGGGTCGTAGGGCCAAAGGTCCCCTACGCCGCAATAGGTACATTGTTCTATTAGCAGTAGCAGCAACAGTAGCAACGTCCACCATGGACGTTGCGTGATCCTTTCGTGCGGCTGGATTTACCTACCGCAGGGGTCTCCGGTGGTAGTACCATGTCGAGTGTAGGTTAATTTTTCATTTGTCAATTTAAGACACTATCCCGGCGGCATCTTGGGCGTCCCCTGTCTGCTCAGAGATTGCGACGTGGTACCGTTCTTTGCCAGCGTCGTAAATAAAATGAAACGATGTCGTTTTACATTTGCTTCAGTTTTTTGTTCATGTTGTTGGCAATGTATGTTTTTAGCATTAATCTAGTTTAACGGTTTAACCCTGTTTCTATTTTTCCATCACACATTGTTATTTACATTAACACTATTGAAACGTTGTAATATTGCATAGCATTAAAAACATCTGTAGCAAAAACTATAAAAAAGAACTAATACATCGTTAACGATGTTTATTTGAGCCCTGACAAAGGGTATCATCAACGCCATACCGTACCGGACCGTCAGGATGGATCCAAATTAACTTGTCTCACACGAGACAGCTTGACCAAGGAGAAACCTTTGACCATATTTCAACACAGCCCAACCTGCTCCGTGTGAACGAAATTACCCGAAGGCCAGAGTGCGTCAATCTCTACCGGGGGCATGGGTGTGCTTGTGCGTAAACTCAGGCCACGACTTTTTGCTTCCGAGGTACTTACCCTGACAAAGTATCGCAGTTTATGATTTGTATACGGTACGTGTTCGCAAACGAAACGGATAACACGGCCGGTGGAGAAGTTGAGGTCCTTGGTAGCCGCAGTAGGGCTGTAGACTTACCAAACTGGACCTAGATAATGCTAGGGTCGCCTCTTGCCCTGCGATGCCGAACAACGGGAAAGCAACTTTGCAACTTTTGCCAGCAACGCTAGCTTGCAAAGTGAAACCACGCTCAGCTGGTCGGCTCGTCCCCCTCGGACAAACATCCCACCACCTCGAAGCACTATGCCCCGATAAAGCAAACGGTTCCACTACGGGATCTAAGGTTCGCGGTAAACGTCCACCGAAAGTACCGGTATGCACTTGGCGCATGAGCTTTATTTCTCTCGACACGCTGAGAGTTCAGGGTAATGGTATTTATGAAACAACAGGACAAAATTGTTTGCTCTTAAGTACTTCAAGTCTTAATTGATTAGTCTTAATGATCTTTCTTTGCTTCCTTTCATCACTTTTGCGTACGATTAAAAGACTATTAATTAGATTGTGGGGAGCAGAGTAAAATAAGAACACCACATAAGCACCTCACTCGGATTGTATTAATGTGGTTCCATTTTGTTTACGTCTACATATCTAGACTGTGAGCTGGAAGAGATCGTGTCCCCGCCGAAATACCGACCGGAATCGATAGCGGCCCTCTGCGAGGCAACCCGTTTCACCGAGGCGGAAATCAAGCGCATCTACCGTGGCTTTAAGGCAGAGTGTCCTGCCGGCATCATCCGAGAGGAAACGTTTAAATTTATCTACTCACAATTCTTCCCCCAAGGAGGTAAGCACAAAGTGGAGGCGATCGAAAGCCTGTTCATTGTTTTCATTCCATCTTAAGTTAGGTATTAAATTTACACACTAACAGCGCGAATTTAAAATTTGGTTCGAAACGATGCGCGGGCACATTGAACACTACATGCCACAGTCGTTCTACTCACTACTTTGACAGTTATTTGACATCATCCGTTGCCAACGTTACCGGACTCCTCGTTTTGCTCGGACGCAGGAACCGATGCGGGGAGCGGGAAACAAATAAAGAAGAAGTTCGGGCCCCTATCCAGCATTCGCCGATTCCTGTTCCCTAGGGTAGCGGGACGCCATTTATAGAAATTACTTGAACAAAATAACTCAAACGACAGTTAACTGACGGGAGCCACCAACGGACGGTCCGATCAAAGACCCAGCCGCTCAGCGTCCCGATCCCGTGGTTCGGAGAAGTTGTTCGAATGATTGTTTTATAGGAACATTCTTGGGCAAAACTTTCTTGAACCGTGTTTCGTAGAAACGCTGTACGACATGGCCACAACCACGCGGGCACAATGTTCTATGCGGAGCATCGAACGGGGCTTCAAATATTTGAAGAGTTACGAAGAAATGTACAAAGTGCGCAAAATTGTTTACAACGAATGCCAAAATAGAAAACTCACATGGGGAATCCGAATCACATTTCTGAATGCCGTGCAATGTCAGAAAGTTAATAGTGCAAACATGAACGTGGACAAACATTGATCACGGGCGACATATAATGTATGTAATTGGTAAATTATGCTGTTCCGCGAATCACATAAAAGTGACATTTTTCACAAACCAGTTCATCTCAACTTTTCACCGAATGAGCCCAAATCATTAATGGGACGATGATCAATCTATGTTTTATTCCGAGAAACTTTCGACAGCCTCACCGTCGCAGTAGATCCATCATAAATGTACGTGCTCAAAATACGGAATCGCTGGAGTTTTCAACTCACTCGTCCGCAGGAAAGAAGACATATTTTTTGGTGGGCCATCCTGGCAATAGTCATTGAAAAGGAATTGCCACACTTTGTGGACGCAAAAGTTCGAAGGCAGCGTTTCACAAAGCACTGGTAAAAAAAACATGCCAATATTTATGGGACGATGTCGTGGAGGGTTCAGTTGCAACGATAGTGAACGATGTGACGCACTGCTGCAAGGTGCTTGCGATTCATTTCCGTTGGTTCGGTGTCGGCTGGCAAGACTGGTTGTTTGAAGTATCAACCATTCCCTTGCCAGCCACTTGAGACAGAAGGGGTCGCCAACGCAGTGCAGGTCGGACAAAGTTTACGGAACTTAAGCTTCACTTGAGGCGACCCATGGCAAGGCAAGGGGAAAAGGGCCAGGTTTTCTTGGTTGAATCACAAAATAAATACAACGCAAGCGGGACGTCGTTCAGCGGGGAAACAAGTGAGTTTAAGTTCGTTCGCTTCGCCGGAGAAACGCCGCAAGCTGTCATAACATACATAAAATTATGTTGCATAGTGAAACGTGGTGACAAGATGGTAATATTACAAAATTACTTATCTATCTATGTAATGAGAGAGTTTGTCCAAAACCGTTTTCCGAACACCGAATTCCGAGCCATTGAATACGATCAGTCCATTAGTTCTCCTATTCTATGGCTCTATGTTCATTGGATCTTCATTCTAGCGTTCGGCAACATATTCAAAATAAAATCGAAGAAGAAATCCATATGAAGTCACAATATCTTTTACACATTATTTTTAAATAAATTATGAAGTTCGCGAAGGCTGGCTATTTCTATTTCCAAAAGATGTTCAAGGCATTTCAAGCAAAAAAAATTAAAGTTTCGCTTCTTCTAAGGCGAAAAGAACTACTCGAACCGTTGACACGGAACACATTGTATCCTTTTTTGCTGCACATCGAAAAGCGATATGCTTCTAAATGTATGCCAATGTTGCCGTAGGCACTAACAGCAAACCCTTCGACCCTTGTAACGTCGAGTGACTGGCCATGATGTTGCGAGTCCATTGAAATGAAAATCACCGACGTTGTATGCTCCCAAACCGTCCATTTGAGGGCCACAGAACACGAAACATCGCATTTCGGGAGCGTGGCGTTTCTTTGATTTTCCCATTCTTCGCATTTGCTCGTTATTTTTGAGCATGCACACCGCATGGAAGTTATTTTCGAAGGAGTGGCAAAAGAACAAAAAACAATCTCTCCAGCTCAGCCAAGCTGAGTCAGCAGCAGTCAGTGCAGCACGGTGACCGATTGTGGTGTAAAAAGTTTAAAAAGCATTTAACAAAAAACCAACCCTATCCAACGCGATACTTAATGCTATATTTTCTCCATGCAAAACGAGCGAGCAGTTGGATAAGTTTGACTTTTGCGCTATACGAAAAAAAAACGACGACCGAATTGGCACGGCGCCAAAGATTACGACTTGCAAAACCGGAGTCACGCCATTTACGGAGTTCACCGCAAGTCACAGTGATAGAACCCGCAGCCCATGCAGAAACCCTCTGGATCGCGGAAGTCAATGTTGCACCGAGCCGGCCACCAGCAGAAAGACGAGCCCGATGAATAGCACGAAATCAATAAATACGATGAATGGAAGTATAAATGACTGATTGCAGGCAGTTCCGCAGTTCCCACCATTTAGCCACCGTAATGAAAATCAACTCCGTTGGGGGGAGATCGAGTTTTAAATAATTCTTTCCCCGAGTCACAAGACGTGATTGATGATGGCTACCGCCGTTTCTGTTAAAACGGCGGAAGCTTTTGCTAGAAGCTACGATTGTGGTTTACAGAGCCATTCGATTCCAATTAGAAACTTTTATACCATCGGACCGATCCGAAAAGGATGCCCGCTTCGTTTAGTCCTTACGCAATAGTTTGGTCGCCCCCGGGTGTAAGCAACAAAATAGGGATTCGATATCGATGTCTCACGAAAAGAGTTACAATGTATTCATACCACAAAGTAGAACAGGTTAAGGCTTTGAATAATGACTTGAAGGCATATTGATTACTTCGAATATGCACAAATGATACTGCATCAAGAGAGATCTAATTGTGAACGATCTTGAAGAAGTTTGGTTCATCGATTGAAATTCGGTTGATAATTTACAAAAATAAAAACCAATCATTTCTCTCCCGTCGTTTGCAATTTATTGCAAAAACAAATTACTTTCCGCACAACGGCAGCGAACGATAATTGTTTATCGGAAGGTAATTTATTTGCGAGCCGACGCTTCAGCTCGGGTTCCACGTCCGGAGCGCTTTATGCAGTACCGTCATGATCAAACGGTTTTATTACTCCTACCATTAACGACGATCAACCATCGATCTCGACGCATGAACCGTTGCAATGATTCGCCGAGGGCGTAACGGTGTTCCGTTTCGAAAAACGCTCGACAGCGGAGATGAATCGGAAATGAAAAGTGGCATGAAAAATGAAATGAAAAATTCTTTTGAACAAAGAATGAAACGTTACATTCCGGTTCAGGGCGTGCCCGGTGCGGCACTGGAGCGTAAGTTGTTGTGGAGCAATGAAAAACTTGGTTTTATTATTTGCACGATCGGGAAGTGGATTATTCCAGCGGAAATAGCGAAACATCATAAGAAGCTTTACTGCACTCACTGAATCGGTCCATGATATCAAATTATCAGTACCACTGCAGCTTTAAGAGTAATGATAAATCAACCCGGTTGAAAACGTTGTACATGAATCTGTTCGTAACGTAAACGATTGAGCTTTAGAATAATAACTCACGCTGCATTTGATATTAAATGGGCTCCTTCACAGTGATGCGAAATCGTTGCTCTTTACAGTACGTGAAACCATCCAAAAATTATTGTTTTTGCATATTTCTGTAACTAGTTCATCGTTTTGTTGTAACTCTGTAACAAAAAAATCTCAGCAGATCTCCAATAGTTGTAATTCCTACTATGAAATATTTATTTGAAATTAGATGACAGATTCTGCGGAACTTCAATAATGAATCTGAAAACTCACTGTACCTCCACGGTTTGTTTACTGATTTCGCAGCCAATACGGGACTGTATGCGCACTACGTGTTCAACACCCTGGACAAGGAACATACGGGCATTCTTAGCTTCGAGGTAAGCCGCAGGTGGTCAGAACCGGACCGGAAAGCAAGATGGATCGCATACACGCTCATTTCCCATCATTCATTTGCAGAACTTTGTACAAGGCCTGTCGATACTGTCGCGCGGCACGCTGGAGGAGAAACTGTGCTGGACCTTCTCACTGTACGACATCAATCACGACGGGAAGATTACGCGCGAAGAGATGACCGACATCGTGACCGCCATCTACGAGCTGATGGGAGCCCGCGACGACGGTGGCAGCGACGAGGTGAACATTAAGAGCAAGGTGGACACAATTTTCCAGGTCAGTACGATGGTTGCTTCCGGGGCGGGGAGGCCGGTAAGGACTGCGTATCTTACACTGCGGTTGTGCCTGAAATTATCTGCTTTCCACGGCCATCCACTCACTCCATCACTGTTGATACCAGAAAATGGACACCAACCGTGACGGGGTGATAACGATCGAAGAGTTTCTGGACTGCTGCCGGAAGGACCAGCTCATCTCCAGCTCGATGGGTGTGTTCGACTCGACCATATGACCGCTGGAGAAGCTGCACTCGCTGCCAGATGGTGTGCTGCACGGGCAGCACGGACCGGACGGTGGCGGGGCCAGTGACGATGGATCGGAAGGAGCGGATCGGCCCGCAGCAGCGCGCACCGGAACCGAATATTCGAACGATAGCAGCGTGCTGACGGCAAGTAAGTAGTGCGGACCACGAACGTTACGCCGGCAAGGAGGGAGACCCGTTTCGGGGATCTGTGGGTTTCGGCCATGCTGTGGCTTACTGTATATAAGGTTTCCGTTTTGTTATTAAAATTTGTTACATCGCCGGAGGATTTATAAATTTATGTTGATACTTCTGTTTTTCATAATAAATTCAGTACAAAAGCGAAAAAGAGTTTATTACAATTGGATTGTGTTGATTTTTCATTTCTTAATATTGGACCTTCAACGCCGTTTTGGGTGGGACGAGAGATTGCCACCCTGCAGAAGTCACAGGGAAGCGCACAGAACGGAAGACGACCTTATTGCACACCTTGCAGGCGTTTTTATGATTGGCAATATTGTTCAAGTCGCGGGGCATAGGGTTTTGAATTTACGACAGATGGATACGAGCAAATGTTTGTTATTAATATGTTTACGAAGTGTTTGAGTATACCCTGTCGAGTTATTAGAATTTTTACATGTTATTCGCAAGCAAGTCATCATCTAGGAGGCGAAGGATAATAAAAAATTTATCCAATCATTGATCATAGATCATTCGATAACCTATCGAAGAAGCCCATGGTGGCGTAGCATTAGATATTCATTTCTTTAGTTTTAGTTTTGATAATATTTTTCTACTCATCACAACGATGGTCGGCAAAACTGTACTCGAGCCTCGCTCCAGAACAGAGCCTGATTATTTCATGGGTACTGTTTGCTTTCGACCTGACACAAGAACCACCGCACTTCTGGTCGTAAACTAGGTGTATGGGGAAACGTTGCCTCCAAAAACCCGACTCCAAATTGTGGAAAATGGTTCACCCATTACGGACAGCCGGCCGAATGTGGAGTACCGAAAGCTCTCTGTCCTGAAAATCCGCCTGCCACGGTTCCGAAAGTCCATGCTGCTTCGCGTGGTACCGAAAGAAACACGACCCATCCGGAACAAGCCGGGTCTACCTCATGGGCCACGCTGGTGGTTGAATTTAAATTTCACTGAAATTTTGTGCTGTTTTCTCGTGCCTCTCCCTCTCTCTCTCTCTCTTTCTCTCGCGTGTGTCACCACTCGCCGACCCAATCGAAGTACTGAAATCCGACACATCGAACGGACCGGGAACGACGGCGACGGAAGCAACCGGAAGCTCGAAACCACCGACGCAGACGACGATGACGGCGGCAAACACGACACCATTGGAGCCTACATCCTCGAAAATTACGGCCAACTCCTCCAAGGCCCACCGGGCGTCCCGCGCGGCCAAGCAATCGATAATGGCCAACGGGCGAGCGAAAACGAACGTCGGCCGCCATCACAATCACTATCATCCTAATAACAGCAGTCAGCAGCAGGCTCAGGTCTGCGCAGTCCAGCAGCACACCCAGCAGCCAGCACCGCAGCCGCTGGGCAAGCACTACCACATTCCGCTCGATACGTACCAGCCGCTTCAGCCGCTGCACCTGACGAACCTGCGGTTTGCCCCGGGGCCCTGTTGCCATCCAGCGGGCCCATCAGCACCCTCCAGTTCGACTGCGGCGGGGCCAGCGCGGCCAAAGCCACAGACACTCTCACTTGCGCTGCCACCGTGTAATGGGTCCTACCTGAGCCAGCTATCGGCGGCTTCCCTGTCGACGAAGTCTTCCCATCATCATCAGCATCACGTTCTTCCGCATCAGCCGGCCACCCGCATTGCCACGATCTCATCGCCGATGTCACCCACTTCCTGCTGCAGCCAACGACCGACCGAACTGCAGCCGACGACACCCAACTCGGACGCCACCACACCGACCCTGGTCAAGGTGAAGACCTGGTACACGGTGACCAAGCAGGGCCTCTCGTACTGAGAACCGGCCCCGTGATCCGACCAGAGTCCTTGGAGGACGGGGCACGCTTTCGAGTTATCGTTTAGCAGGGTCCCGCCACCGCTTCCAGAACACGATCATATGCGCCACTTCATTTGAAAACGAATTTGATGAAACGCAGCGCCCAAAAGGGCGCCCTAGGGCACACACATCCTAACCCATCTGTCGTAAAATTAGTGAAACGTTGACGACGCATGGCACGGCCGCACGACATACGGCGCCAACGGGGGCATATCTAGTCACTATATCGTTATATCGGAGGTAGCGGTTAAATTAGGTTTAGCACACGGCAGCCAGCGTTTCTGTGTGGTCCAACAAAACCCGTTTCTTCCGCCACCACATCGGTTGGTTCCTCGAATGAACAGTAAGAGCAACAGAGTCGACAAACGTTAGAGGAATTGAAAGTGAAGAGAACGGTTAAGTTTGAGAAAATGTTACTACGGAAGGCACAAACTATATTCTAAATCGATCAAGAAAAGAAAAGTGTTATATGCAAGCGACAAAGAGACAATGAGAGTAGAGCACGATAGCAAGGCGGAGGTGGATCGAGCAATGCGTTAAAGTTCCCACGTGTCCACACTTACGTGCCTTCCTGATTTTGACTCCCAAAGTGTAGGTTTTGACACAATTCGTTAGCTTAAAGTAAGGTAGATAACGTACCGGACTTCCCGATCAGCGGATCTGCAACTTTCCAACGTCGTTCAACGGTGGCGGCTACGCAAAGTTGGAATTTACAAACATAAACTCAACCGAACTCTAGCGTCCCGGTCACTGTGAGTCTGTTGTCGTTTGAGAAAACATTTACGTCGTCATTACAGGGCGTCATTGTCAGCAACCACTAACAGTCACTGTTGAATACTTGTTAACACCGTATGTAGTTAAAAGGAGAGATGAAGTCGGTATAGTTGAACGCCAAAACTGTCACTGTCAGCAAAAGTTTCGCAGAAGAACCAATCGGGTTGAGTCACAGGGAGTGGAAGGATTTAAACGTGGCAGGGCAATACGTTACATGTTAAGCACAGTGTTCGAAGAAGTACCCATAAAGTAAGCAAGATGCTGCCACCACAGGGTACGTGGTGGCCGTCACAGGAAACGCCCAATGACGGTGGACGGCAGGAAAAGCGAAAGATTTCGAACCACAACCACTACAACCATTTCGAGGGACTCAAAATGATCAAATAATGAAACTAGTGCATAGTGCATAGATGGAGCAGCTAGCAACATAGAAGATCTCCGACGTACCAAGTGACAGGCTTTCGGTTTTAATGGACATAACTATTCAATACTCAAGCGGATTTACGCTAGCAGCGTTCGGTAGGGCATGCAACAGATAGCTGCCTGTTTTAGTCATAGAAAATGAACCCGTTTCGCATTAACTGTATAATTTTCCTGAGTTGTTATTAACAAAGGATAAAAGCAGAGCATATGACACGATTTTTTTTTTGCTATCTTTACCGCTCTCTACGAACAAAAGCTCCACATGAGGCTAGAATGCAGACTATTGCTGCAATACTTTCTCCTATCAACGGAGAAACGGAGAACGTTTAGAATCGGAGAAACTATCCCGTGGAATGAAGCAACCTTTTGGAGTAAAATATTGACGGTTACCATAAGTGTCTAGTGAAATGGAAGCAAAGAACACAAGGAATAGAGAGCTATAAAATGGGAGTAGTTAAACTATAGAATGTTGACAGTACCGAGCAGCGGTGCGGACCGAATTTTCTTACAAAATTCTACTAAACGTTAAAGAGTACCCCCATAATAATAAAAATAATAATAATAATATTACAGTATAATGCAAGTAAACAATAACTTGTTCTAGGTGTTGGTGGTACTTGTTCGAATGGTACGGTCATGTACCGGAGACGAAGAAACGCGAAATGTTTTCCAACCTACCAACTCTCTCTTTATCGTGCGTAACAGACAAATAGGTATATCAATGTAACGGCCACCGGAACTTGTGTGTAGCGGGGCAGCAGCAACGATATCATATAGTGACTAATTGTTAATCTAGATGTATAACTTACACGGCAGCGAATGGACGGGTAACGAAAGACAAAAAAAACACGATAAAACGTTGACTACCATATAAAATGACAAAAAACGAAGAACAACATAATCAAAATAAGATCGAAATGAAGGGCTGCTCTGCGGGAGCATACGGAGTACGGAGCAGAATACGGAGCATCCCACTCACGAAAAGCGATAAACCGGCGCTTCCGAAGCTGGTGAATCTATTCCAGTTTTGTATTGATTTTTTTAGAAAATTGGTTCAAACTAGAGCTTTTTAGACGATTTATCGTATTGTCGTGTACGGTTAGACCGTTCGAAACGAGACAACTATTATCGTACATTGACTGAAGGTGGTTTTGTTCGTCCTAGCCGCTGGAAAAGGGAACATTGCTCTACTACTGTTCTTAGTGTTTCTGGATAGTACTTTCTAGCTATAGCCACCGACGCGCTGCGGTTGGGTTTTTGTTGATTTAGAAAGGCGCAACCATAGCAAAAGTACATTGACGAGCGGCAGATGATGGAAAACGCGTACCTAATGCCACCCTGCGTGTTAGACGGTGATGTGTTTGACTCAACGACGAATTAGATTCGGTTGGTATATCAATGGCACGGGTTGGTGCAAATCCTAGGGGAATTGTGCAGATCGACCTACACTGCAAGAAATAATGTTGAAGCTGTTATTCCGATCGATAGCAATCGCATTATCGTTCTCAATAAATCCTGATGTGTATATTTGTTAGAAATCCACTCGTTTCAATCCCGGTGTCATCAGTCAAAAGAATGTTGAACACTGTTTTCTGCATCGGTAAGTCTGCTCTAATCTATAAGCTCTATTATCAATTTATTCCGTATCTTACTTGACAAAAAAAAAAATTCATACCCAATATACTTCTACTCACATGCCTTCCGTTAGAAAGTGCACTTTGCTTGTAACCTCTGTTGGTCGTTCAACAAACCCCTACGATTAGCGTAACAACTGCTAAGTGCAACCGGTAAATCTCAACATACACAACGAGAGCCGGTCGGAACACGACCAACTGCGAAGGAACTACTCACGACGTGGATTGATTGGCAAATGAACAGTAACGTAACGATTACAATGGTGGACTGGCTGGACCAAATGTTCAGCGGCGTGTATGCGTGCTGCCAACAACGGTATGAAACAACGATGATTTAAATGCGATAATTGAAATGAGTTTAACAACTAGAGTCACCGTGCGGGAGCGACGTAGCGACAATACGAGAATTATTAAAGGTTTCTCTGAAATTCATTTGAACGACGATCAATTTCTACTTCTCCGGCTGATACACGATACTTCTTCAGAAGAAGTCCCTACTGTATGTCTATTAAAAACAAAAACCATGCTTTCGTTACCGCATCTGGCAACGATGGACGGACAGAGCACAGGTTAACGCACAAGGGAATGTGTTGTGGCGGCCGCTCGGCTCGACTCGACGGGCTACGGCGGGCTATGGGGTTTAAAAGAGGAATTTTCTCTTCTTTTTTTTCTCCTTGGTCGAACCGCTCTCCGTTTCATCGGCATCCTGATAGGAAAACCACGCAAAATGCGACAGGAAACCGAGTGATTAGATTGTTGGATCATATCCCGTTAGCCGACGTGTCTCTACTCACCTTCTCTGAGTCAATTTTTTTCGATTTCACCAACTTTTTCGCTTCCTTCAGCTTCTTTTTCTCCTTCTTCGAAAGCTTCACCGTTGAATCCTGCTTCTCGGAGTCAGTGAGCGGCAACGTGGTAGCGGTGCAGCCCGTGGAGTCTTTCTTACCATGCTTTGACTGTTGGCTGGCCGCTCGTTCTTCGATGCTCTGCTTAATTGACTGCAATCGAAGGCGAAATGTGTGAATAGACGATAATTGGACGCACCCCGAACAACGGCTCTATTACCAAGTCTTCTTCTGCTTCACGAATACGATCCATCTCCAAGCATTCGACGACTTCATTACGCAATTGGACAATCTGGAGAAAAGGTAAAACAGTCCCCGTGAGTCATTACGGCGTCAGTCAATGCCTTAATCATACGCACCTCAACTAATCGGGCAATCAATGCTTCCTCTTTCTCCTTATCCGAATCGGTCTTGTTACGTTCCGGTTGCGCCATCAGCAGTCTAATTTCGTACTCCAAATCGGCTTGCTCCTGCTCCAGGCGATGCATTCGCCGTCTAAAGGTGTAAGTAATGGAAAGTATGTGAGCCGTGATCACCAAAAAGCGAAACTCTTATGGCCCAAAACCGATACTCACAAGTACATTAGCTCTGCCTGACGCCGGAACAATTCGTTCTTCTCGTTCACCAGCTCGAAAAGCTGCATGATCAAATCTTCCACTTCCTTCGAGTTCACCTGCAACCGTATGTCGAGGTCTATGTCCGCCTCGACGCCCTCACACCGCTCCCGGATCATCTTCTCCAGCACAATCCCCTGCTTCTCGAGGCCCTGCTGCTGCGTTTCGATGATCTGAAGCTCCTGGTGTATCTCCTTCAGGGGTAACATTTTAATGGGCTTGCGCTCGGGCAGTGGTAATGCCATCGGTAACGCCGGCGCCGGCCCCTTACGTCTTTTCCACTTTCCCTGCGAGGACTTGTTGGACAGAACGGACAGACCGTTACCGAAGCCATTCCCCTCAGCGATCGGTGAGCTCTGCGATTGGCGGTTCCGGTTCTGGGCCTCCTTGTTGTCTTTCATCTTTTCCCACTGCCGCTCGCTGGTGACGCTGGCCGTTGTTGTGCTGTCATCTAGTGGCGCTTCCGACCCATCATCATCCAGAGCCAATGGAACAATCAGCCGCCGGTAGACGACGGACTCGTTGCTTGTTGCGCGGCTCATCGATTCGGATCCCTCGGGTCGATCGTTACCAATCAGACTGGCATCGAGAGTGAGTAATCGTTGGCTGGCTGGCGCTTGCAGAGACGCCTGCTCTGGCTTAGGTGTCGACGTGAACGCAGGAGGAGGTGCCGGTGCATTTCGCTTCTTACGCGGCGTCGTTAGCGTTCCCTTGCCCGCGAGGCTGGCGGTGATTATGGCACCAGCGGTAGCAGTGGGAGCGCTTTCACCCGATGGCTTTGGCACGGGAATATCCGGTGCCTTTGACTTTCGGCGCCGAGGCACCGTCATCGAGGATGGACCACTGTCCAAGCTGGAGGCTAGCGAAACATTCGAACTGCTGAGCCTGCTGCTCGACATCAGTGAATTGTCCTGCGAGCTGATCGAATCGTTGTACGCATGGCCCGGCTTCCGTGGCGTCGGAACGGGCGTTCGACGGGGCGAGGGTTTCGACACGACTGGCACTATTTCGGCTTCCTGTTCCGTCGTCCCTGCGTCATCGTCATCCTCGTCGAAAGGATTCACCGGAACGGGTGTAGAATTCACGGCGGCAGCGGCACCACCTGCACCGGACTTCACCTTCGGCGGTGGCGGTCGTGGTGGTTTTGACGACGGTGATGACTGCGGTTGCTGTGCATCGTCGTCCTCATCTTCGCTCCCGAAAGGATTTGTGCTCACGCGACGCACGGATGGGGCGGGTTTTGTCGTTGGAGTTCCGGGCAGCTCAACGATCTTTGCGCCATTCTCATCCTCATCGCCGAACGGATTCAGATCGGATGGATACAATTCTTCATTTTTCAAAGCACCTTCCCCTGGTTGCGGTGATGTGACGGATTCCTCGGTAGCTTCCGTCTTGTCGTGCTCGGCGACGGATTTTGATTCCGTTGGGGTTTCCCCAGCGTCCGAAGTTGATAGTTTCCGCCCCACTATTGCTTCGCGGCCTTCACGACCATCTTCTTCCTCAGGCACTTCAGGTTCCTGTTCCGTTCGGCTGCTGCTCACTGCTTCTTTAGGTTCAGGTTCAGTACTTTCCTTTTCGTCAGGCACATTAAATGTTGTTTCACTTTCCACCAACGCTTCAGAAGGAACCTCACTGACTGGAACCGCGAGGCCCGAAGGGTCAGTTTCATCGCTAGCCGTGGTGAGAAGAGCAACGATGTCAGTCTTTGAAGCTTCATCAACTACCGTGGGCTCTTCCGTTTTGAGATTGCTCGGTTCATGGGACTCAACGACCGGTGCAGCTTCTTCAAGCACCACTTCTGTCGTCTTGTCATCAGCATCTTCTACAACTATCATAATCTCAGACTCATCAACTGCTTTCTGGGCATCTGCAAGCTCAGACACGTTTCTCGATTCTGAATTCTGATTTCGTGGTGAGTCCACCTGCTCGACGCTCGCGCTGTCAAATTGCCCTTGTTCAATCGCGGTTTGTGGTAAACGGTTGGTTGTATCGGTTGACAGCTCGTCGTTCGCTAGATCTCGTACGATCTTGTCGAACTGATCTTCAATGCTTTCGGAATCTTCCCGATTTGCCGAAACAGCAGCGGTTGCTTTGCTTTCACCGTTCGCCTCATCCCTCGCCGCCGGTGGAGCCGTTGCCGGCAGATCCGGTGGGACGTCATCGTGTGTTCCGTCTTCTTCCGTGTCCGATTTCCCATTCAGTTCCTGCAGCACCAACGGCGGGTGTGGAAGCTTGCGATCCGCCGATTCTTCGAGTGTCCCCTTCAGGAAGCTACTCATCTTTGCCTTCCGCTCGAGGTTCGACGTCTTCTCCTCATCGCTCAGCGGGGCCGACTCGAAGAACGATATACGATCGAGCAGTTTGCTGCTGCGGATGGTACGCGGCAATCCCACTAGCGCTGCGACCGGTGCTGCGCCCGACCCCGACGAGTGGTGGCTACCGTCGGACGACGACGAGGCGGACGATTTGCGTCGCTTGATCTCGAGCTGAATCTCCTCGTCCGGGCACGTTTCGCAACAGTATTCGCCATCCGTTTCCGTCTCGTAGAAGCTGCCCACCGTCAGCTGGGTGCCGCAGCGGGCGCATTTCAGGCACGAGCGATGGTAACTCTTCGCACCGAAGCTGATGCGTTCCGCCAGAAAAATGGGATTACTACACCGGGCACAGGTAGCACGCTTGGGAACGCCCACAAAGACCGGTATGTTGTTTGCCATCTGTCGATTAGTAAAAGCGCACGCATTAGTGTTTGGTTTTGAGCAGAGCGGTACAGCGGTCACTAACTAATGCGGCACGAGCGGTACACGATTTCAGCTTTACGTTGGATCGTTTGAAAGTTTTAAGTTCAAAAGTGGCCAAGAAACTAAAACCCAATTTAAAGTGCCAACGGACTGTGACTCTGTTAGAAAAACGACTCACAATTCCATCCTTTCGAGAAGAATTTTCTTTTCCTGAACATTTAACATAACAAGCAATAGAAAGACACACAAAGTACGTGGTGGGGTGGTAAAAGCATTAAATGAAAGCACACACGGACGGCAAACGGACACGAAAGAAAGCCAAAATAATGATAGTTATGCGCGCATCAATCGAAAAGTTAGTGGCACGAAGACGTGACGCCGAAACAACGCCAAACAACAGCCAACGAAAGGTGGATGAAGGTGAAGCATCGAAGCACTAAATGAGTACTATGCATTTATTAATTGCCGCATGCCCAGCGGGGGAACTGGCCGTGCGTGCGTGTACCAGCTGCAACGGACGTGATTGCGGCGCGAAAAGAAACTCTACAACTCTAATCACCAATGGAAAAGTGCCCAATCTTTAATTATTTTATTGACTTTTTATTATGCAGCGCAAGCAGCGCGAAAACGGAAAACTGCCCCGTTTTGGGGCGAAGAAGAGGGTCTAATATGCTTTGCCGGAGCCGATTGTCGAATCAGTGAATCGATTCGATTCGTGCAGGTGGCGAAAAGTAAAGCTGAACAGTAGTATACATCCTCTGTGTGCCGCTGGCTGGATATTTTAGCTGCGCATGAATTATTACCTGAACGAGAATGAGTTCCGAATCTGGGGGCGCTGTTTGTTGCTGGTTTGATGGTTTGTGTTTGTTGCGCAAAAGTTTGTCGCTTTCTCTACGGCACGATGCGCGGCCGGCCGGTCGGCCGGAAGATTGAGTATGGCTTGAGTATGGGAGATGACTTTCCTCTGCGTATGTTGCGCAACAGCGCTTGATTCGAATAATTTGGGACGCCCGGTTTACGCTTTTATTGTAGTGAACGTAACGGGCGCGCCAACGTGGTCTAGATAACGAGGGCCGACACGCCAGCAATCTGGGCCAGCAATAATATACGATCTCGTGTAACACACTCTTATAAATCTATGGTTTTACAAAAAACAAACTTGAGAGAAAAAACACACAAGTAACTATCATATACACACGCGCGCAACTGCGGAGAGATTTATGCTCTGTTTTGGTATTGATTGTTGTCGGTTTGTTCGATTCTCGTGGTGGCTGCACCGTGCTTCACGATAGCTATCGAGAAAAAATCATCTACATTCGGAAGGCCGGCACAAAAGATTGCCGCCACAAGTGCGAGATTCGCCGCTCTATGCTCCAATGTCCTTCCTTCTTCGGTGCAGGCAACGCGTGCCCTATAATTGACACAATTCCTCTCGTTATCCTCGTGTAGCTTTTCTCCGGTGGCGCTCGGCAGCTCGGCGACTGCGCTCTGCCAATAGTTGTTGTTTATAGGCCTTTTTGGTTTCACTGCTTCGCACGCGCGTTGATCACCGTATATCTATTGTTGTTACTGTTGCTGCTGCTGCTAACTTGTAGTGGCACTGGCGCATCCTCTGCCGGCGCGTTGTGGCTAGCAGAAGATTTCGGGTTTATACTGTCCGACTATATCCAAGCTGTTGCTATCGTCCTGCAGGACCAACCGCACCAGCGTGTGATTCACATTGTTTTTATTTCACACATTCCGCATCGAGTTTAAAATTTATGAATTTTGGGCATATTTTGGCATAGAAAGAACAGAGTGAGAAAGATGAAAAGAGAAAAAAGAGAAAGAAGAAAAACACACTGTGAGCAAACTGCTAATTGCTGGTTGATCGCGACGATCACTACCATGCGGCAGCAGCTTTGTTCCGAACGGAACAACCGAGAACGTTATACCACACGCGTGAGATTAGTAAGGTATTAGTCGTAAAACACCGCGACGGAGACAACAACTAACTATGCACCATGAGTTAGTGACAAATTCTCTTACAAATGATTAGCGTACGCACTTCTAGTTAAAGGCGCGAACACGACGATTCCAGAACCACGCTTTGACTGGCGTTTCAGGCGGATGCAACGCGGTGAGAGACCCTTATCGCGTACACGATCGTAATCAGGCCTATCTTCACGAACGCAGACTGCAGCGTTTCAGCGTGTCAGTGGCAACAATGTTGGACTTTCTTCGATGTTGGTTACAGCTGATCCAATAGACGGCAGTCCGCATTGGTTAGGCTTTGGTAGGCTGTCCCTTGACGTAGCAAACTGTTTACCAACCAACATGAAGCCTGGGCGCGTTATTTGAACACGTTGCGTGTAATTCTTGTGTCGTGTACCTTCTTCTCTTGATGTCAACGAACTGACGGGATGTTGTTCGACACGCACCACCATTCGTGGTTTTATGTAGGGCCAGATCAGGAAAAATGACTTTTTTGATCATGTTTCGCGCAATTATGGTCTTACACAGGAACACGCAATGCGCAACGTGTAAACAACGGGGAACAAAACTGGACTCTACACATAAGGCACCACCGTAAAGTGGAGGTGAAAGCCACACATCCGGGCAGTCCATCCATCGCGTGCAACGCGAAAAAATGTTACGAACTAATGTGTCAAATTTGACACATTACTCGTAAAACTCGTGCCCAGCTTATAGCACCGGACACCGGAGCGCATCTCATTCGCTTTCGTTTCGAACCATTCGGCGGCATGAGGCAAAAATAAATAAAATCAAGCTAAACACACCTTCCGAGCGGCGCAACAACATGTTGTCCAACATGCGTCCAGCGTGAAACGTGAGCCAAGCGGAAGAAGCGCACGAGTGCCACGGAAACTCTCCCCAACAAAATGGGGCGCGCCCTATTTGAACAATAGATTTTCCCGATCGTCCGAAGAGAAATGGCAATCGGAAGACATGCGTTCGATGCGTACTTCCGGCCCACGATGCCAGGCGCAGCCGATCGGTTGCGCCCGCTCGATTAAGGCGGAAACAGTTTGGTTTGACAACGATTCGAACACGGCACATGCCAACCATCAGGAGGCATGTGTTTTTGTGCACTGGGCGGCTTCACGCCGGACCGACCATTAGGTGTTTGATCTTAATGATCTAGGGGCAGCGACACTAACGCCCAGCCAGCCCATTTTGCGGGCTTGCACAGCAGAACGGAACAAAAGCCGGAAATGACCCGCTTTTGATGCATCCCGGTGCATCCGTTGGGGTGGGGTCATCGCTTATGACCGATCCAATGGCCAACGCGACCGCATTTGTTTCTGCTTCCATCCTCCGGGTCCCCCAACAATGGTGTGATGCAGATCGCCGGGATGGCCGGGCCATCCGCCAGGCAACACAAAAGATGGTCCCATTGCTCGCCATTGGCGCTGGGGGAGTTGGGAAAATTGTCGCGGACGGCCCCCGGGTGGGTGGTTGCTTTTCCCCCGGTGGAAATTGATACGGTGTCGGAAGGGAGCGTTGCGCCAGATGGTGGCTTGTAGTAAAAAGCGTTCGACATGAAATGCTTGCCCCCCAAAGTCATGCACACGGGCACACGCAACACAGATGATGCTGGAACTTCATATAATTTGCTATCATTACTATACATTTCATTCGTTCCATGTTAGGTTGGGAGGTATTCCACCCCCATTTGCTTTCTGAGAAGCAGGGAGTCGGCAAAGGGAGGCATATTTTGCAAAACGCTCCTCGACCGTACGGTACGTTCGGACGCTTAACCTAGAAAACCGAGCTCCATCGGTGTTGCCGGCCAAAGAAGAGCCCACACCGCCACCCATTCGATGAGATTATGTTAATGATGATATTATGAACCAACCGACGGCGGACAGGTAAGCACATACACATAAGACAACGACGACGACAAGGAACCCATACATACAGGCACGCGCTTGTTAACGGTGAGATTTGTGCAGCGATTTTCTTTTGGTTGCGTTCCCACAGACCGTGTGGCGTCCCGGCCTAACGTCACCCAACAGCGCCTTATGCTAGCTGGCGCTCACGAGGCGGTGGATTAAGAAGGAATAGACCACCGGGGGGGGCAGGGCTTTCGTAGAGAGATTTGTTAGCGAAAACGGAATTACATGCCGGTAAATAATTTCCGGGGATTTGTTAGACCAGCAACGAGGGGGGACGGGATTGGCGCAACACCTACGGGGACGACGACGTCGGCGATCGATTATCGGTGTCCGCGATTGGATAAAGCGTGACCTTTGCGCCATCACCAGAGGAGTGGGATCCCACTCCAAGAAACCACCGAACCCACCACCTTACGAAGGGCATCCGCGACCGGTCAATTTATGGACCATCCATTATTCCGCGCTTACCTTTGAGCTCAGATCGTCGGGCTTGGTGTCCTTATCGGAGGCCTTCTTGCTTGTGGCGGGTTCTTCAGGGCGAGCCAACCGGAACCGGCAAAGGAAGGGAGAAAGAGAAAGAGGGAAAGGCAACTTTTTTAATCAATGTTATGTGAAGGCTGCTCCTCGGAGGGTCGATAAATCGGCGACCCTGTGCTACTTTTGGTGTTATTGGTTCTGGATCGATGCTTTTGCTACGGGCGCCTAGGAACTGATTGTTGCGATTAATTCGGAAATTCTTTGTCTAAAAAATGGGGTCCAATGGAGTGTGGTTTGTAATAAACAAAAAAACGAATTAAATGATTCCTTCCGAAAGGACGCACAAAATTATAAAACAATTGATTGTCTTTGCAAAAATATTATTATTGGTTGTGCGCAGTTGAAAATGAAAAAAAGGAAACAGTACCAACGGCGAGCTCGGTCGCGAGTGCTGTACGAAGAATTAACCACCGAAGGTCGTGTGGTGCTAGCAGCAAGCTATCAGTGCACGGCGATCGGTCAAGCATTCAGCAACCGCAGCGGTCGATCAAAACTGTCAAATCCGCGGCAGCGATCGTTAATTGTTAGACACACCTGGTTTTCTACGAACGAGCACGTTGCAAATGCCGTTTAGCCGGGCCGCGACACAATCGCCGCTGCACTCTAAACCCCGGCCAGGCACGCTAGAATGCACCAATGCGGCAGGACTGTCAACAACTATTCAGTTAAATCCAACTCCAATTGAACTGTACATTGCGCAGCTGCACTCCGCGCCACAAGGCGGTGTAGGGTGGTTATGATCCCCGAGAGGCCCGGACAGCACACGACCGTTGGGGGACTTACCTTGATTGCTGAACACTCGGTAGTACTGCGACAGGTAGGTGAGGATTGAGAATCGATCCGGTACCTCGTACTTGACCATATCGGCCGGATCCAGCAGCGACGGGATGCCGAGACGTTGCTCCGCGATCGTGAACGCTAGTTCATTGTTGTAGTACACGTTGTCCTTGCTGAGGCTCGCGAAGTCACTACACGCCGGATGATGCACGATAGGGATGGATGAAACGTTAGCAAAGGGCGCCAAAAAGCAACTAACGAACGATGTGGTGTATTAAGAAGCATATGCCAAGGTGATATGATAAGGTGCTGGTGAGTGACGGGGGTGCAGTGATAACGATGATCCCGAATGATATGACGATGGGTTCTAAAGGGAGGTTACTCGCTTGGAAACTATCGTGGCAACAAACGTCGTGCAAACGATTGGATCTCAATCCGCCTAAACAGCGCAAAGAATGGAATGCAAAACAGTAACCCCCCAGCCCGGGGGATCGATTCATCAAACGGCCGCACTTTCTTTTTGAATTCAAACCAAAAACGACCGTTGCGCTCAGAACTCATTCGTATGCAGACGGTGCGGCAGTGCGCGGGAACCGATCACACATAACCGATTCCGCAGAAATACGTGCGCCAATGTACGGCTACGTCCGTGAGTCTGGGGTACGATTTGATGGACGGTGCTGGGCCCTTCTCGTGTTTCGTTCTCGCGCGCACTTCCGCCGCCCAACAACGGTTAGCAACAGGAATTTGATGGTCAGGATCTGACACAATAATGTCAAAGAAAGTGAAGATTTCTTTTAACGAACCTCACCGAATCATACCATTCGCTCACATTAAATGTCCTCTGAAACCATCTAAGCCATAGAACCACAGACAGGCACACAACTAGCACGCACTACTAAACAGTGTCCGAAACTCTAGCTACTGAGGCTGACATGAAACACACCACACAAAACTACTAAAGCCAAACGAAAACGCACACAGACAGGCGCAAACGAAAGCACACGCGTTCCCGTGGGGAACTTCTCGATACTTACTAGAGAGTGTGTGGCCACAACACACGCTTTAGTAGCTAAACGACAGGTCTGAAAGGTGCTTGTAGTTGATGGAGTTGGGATCAGATTTGGTTTCTGTTTTTTTTTTTAAGAATGTCCACCGGAAGCGAGAAGCGACCGGAAGCAGGGGCGTGGGTTCGATTAGAGAAAGCGTTAGTAGTTGGCGTGTACGAAGCGAGAAATATCACAGAGTAGTGTACGGAGTAGTGTGTGTCGTCAGGACTGTTAATGGGACTGCCCTTAGGGTTGGGTGTTTGTGGTGTATTGGTGTAGGAATGGAGGAGGCAAGGGGGCAGGGACCGTGGGCCGGTACGCCAATACTTACATCAAATCCGGCCGGAAGTAGTGGATGAGGGCACAGAATGCAAGACCGTCCCGCCAGGAGGTGCTCATGTTAGTGACCTTGACATCCTTGTAGCCATCGACGACCCGGCGGCACCATAGTTCTAGTGCCTTCGTTCCACGACGTTCGGACATGCTAGGTTATCTGCGCAGAAAAATGGAAACCGAACCGAATTAGTAACAGCAGCTCGGCGCGGGAATCAGAAGTTGAGATCGAACCGTTCGGACACTGGTTCACTAGCCGACTTCGAACTACAAGCTTGGTTGGTTTGGCGTGCGGGAAGTGTGAACGGGCGCGTCCGGTCCGGTAGGGCTCTCGGGAAACACTGACTGGCGCGGCGCGGATGTTTGAGTGACGCGCGCTGGGACGCACCGATGCGTGCCGGGCCAACCCAACTCTCCACTCGGCTCTCCTCCGCTCGGCCTGGTCAACAACGTGCGACGACAAACAACAACGTAATCGCCACACTCGGCTAGACACACAGCCCAGCCCCGACGAAGGTTCGTCGCTTCGTGTCGTGCGTCGTGTTATCCGTCCGTCAGGGTTCGTCGTCTGCAAGAGGGCAGCGCGATACCGCCGGGGCCAACATAAGGGGGACCCTCGGCACACCATTCGGCCCGTGTGGGGAGTTGTTTCTTTTTTTGTGGAGCGCGACCCTCCCTATACTTTCCACCACATGTTAGCGGCGCGGCGCTCATTTCGAATCATTACCCGTTGCTGCCCTGCTGACAGTGGCTAAAAAGGGCGTACAGCCCAGCCCAGGACGGTCGGCTTGTTAGTGTTTATTCACCTTCACTAGCCGCGACAAACGGAGATTTCCATAGCGGCAGCGGTACCGACAACAAAAAATCACAAAAAAATCACTTGACAGGACGCGGCCAAGTTGCGCCAAGGCTAGGAAAGGTCGCGCCGGACCGAGAGAGAGAGAGAGAGAGAGAGAGAGAGAGATAGAGAGAGGGAGAGAGAAGTGAAAACATGGACCCGGCGTGTTGCTTTATGGCGCTCGTTTTCTTCTCGTATTAGCCCCGCACGAAGCTCACGAGGCTCACGTCCAGGACGTGGCGCTAACTCATTACTACGTCCCGGTGGCCATCAGCGAGATTATTATTGCTTCTGTTACAACAAGGGACTGGCCCCTGTTAAGAGCCGGACTTCAAACTTCCAAAAAGAGACACTGCGCGGGGCATGGGTCGGAAGTCGGATCGTTATCTTTCCTCATCATCACCATCGGTCGGCAGAGCAACCGCAGAACGCGCGGAGCAAAGATCTTCCGTATTGCCCTTACCGGTCGCCACCAATCAACGCCAGGCACGGTGCGATCGAGATCCATTTATGGATATCGACCTCGGCTCACGTGGAGCTCCAGGCGATCCAAACGCCGAATCAACCGGAAACGGAAGTGGTTAACGAGTTCTGCCAGCAGCGCCTAGTCGCCGTGCTGCTGATGGAGTAATGGTTTTCAGCCCAATATGGTGCCAATAAAGATCGAAGGATAAATCGGTTTGTGGCGCGTTTGGCGGGTCTGTAATGTTTTATGAGCCATGGCTGGGAGAGAGAGACACAGAGAAGCTGAAGTTATGCTTCGTCAGCATGGGATGTGTACAACGAGACCCTGTTATGATTATGTGACGCATTAGAGTATTACTGTGTGGAACACGAATGCTAGCCCTGTCAGTGACAGCATCTTCTTCTAATCCTAAATTTCGTTGTTGCCATCAAGCTCTCACTCTTCTAAAGCTTGCTCAACTATTCAAGGCGTTGCTAGAGATATTGGAAAACTTACGGCTCGCCAAATTTTTTCATAATTTGTTGAGAAAATTTGGAAAACATTTGGCTTCTTCACGGAACAACGCCCAGACGATCTGTTATGGGCGATCGTGGCAACTTAAATAGTTGCATCCGGGGGCCGCATCCAGCAGTACTAATCCGCCATCGCCATCATCTAAGCCATTTGCCCAGCTCCGCAAACCTGCTGGCAACGCCCGGTTTGCCAAGCCAGCAGCAGCACACGATCGATTAACAATTTAAAACGGTAAAAATTAATTGCATGGCCGCACGCGGACGACACACGATCGCCCCCCGCTCGGAGAACGGGTGTTTCTGGTAAATCTTGTTCGCAGATGCGCACATGCAGATTGGCAATCTCTCGTGGCACCCGAGTGCGCCGATTGACGATAAGATTTGGCCTACACTGCGCCCGGACGGACGGTTCGGTCGCTCCGAGGAAAAGTGTGCTGGACAATTAACTGACCGCTGACCCACAGACAGCGAACAGCATCGAACGCGAGTGCCGCTCCGCTGCCCACACACGTGGGTTGCATAAAAATGAGCGGCGAAGAGAGCGAGAAATTTCTGCAATCTAATATACGGCCACACCGACCTCTCGACATCATTCCCCGCTACGCCAGGGGGTTGCGCATGTCAAGGTCTACTGGCTCTCTGGCGGGGGGTTACTTTCAAAAATCGAATTATTCAAACCTAAATCATCGCTCGGAACCTCCTCTTTTCACGTCTTTTTGAGCTCAGTCAATGACAGACCGTCGGGGGCGGTGGCCTTTCACCCGAAGATGGTAAACCCAAAACTAGCGAATTCAGAATAGAAATTACAGCAGACGGTATGCCACGACTCACGTGTACTGTGTTGGTCATGGTCATCATCATTGAACTGGATTGGCTTTAAGCTGGACAAAGTTACTCCATTTGACGGTCGACATTGGCAACTACCAGGGTACGTTCTATGCACAAGTTTAATTGATGGAAACAATCAAATATTATCTGTTAATGAATGTGGTTTATGTTTTGCACTGATTGAAAAAAACGTTTTACTTCTTGTTTTGTTATTCTCGAATGAAAATTTATATAGTAGCGTAACAGGAGATGGCGATCGAAAGGCGGAGAGTAGAACAACAATTTAGCTTCAATTCGTCAACCTTGGTTCCACGGTCTTTAGTTTCACCCATTTGCCGCAGAGCCGAAACCGATCGCACGCAAAAGTTCGATCATTAGTCTGTTCGAAGAGCCTGAACGGTCCACCATCCACCATCGACAAACGGAACGTCAATCCCACCCAAAAAAAAAAAGCGAAACACAGAGCTCGTGCCCCGAAAAGGCAGTGCTGATATTTATTAAATGTCCGAAAACCGTGTCACTATTGACAGGACGGAGCGGTACACACCTTGCTAAAAGCACCTTGCTTCCACAACAACGGACCGGAGGAGAGCCCCAACAAGGCGCGGTTGCTTTATTATTATTGCTATTATTTTGGCATCCGTCCGCTGTTGTCGTCCGCTTGTTGTGCTTGTTAATAAAAAACGACCTGACGAAGAAAGGCTTGAAATTGCCACACCAGCCAGCTCAATTGACTTTCAATCACGCCCGTAGCCCGGGACAGGGACAACAGTTATTGCCACACCAGCGTGTGACGACGCTGACGAGGAAGAAGTGAAATCGTCACCCTGCGACGGCCGCAACACATTTGATAATGGCCACGCCAACAGGCGAGGGCCGCGACACGGTACACCCGGAGACGGAAACAATCATTAAATTAATTACTTTATTACCATACACACAAACTGTGGCACGTAGAAAGTGCCGTGCGTGCGCGGGCCGATTGGCACGGCTCTAGGAGGGTCTCTGCCGTAGGATCTACCCGGTGGACCGACCCGGGGACCCGGGAGCAACGGGACGACGTCGTTGAAAGTGAGAAAAGCGCGAAACAAGAACGAACCCTGACTCCAGGGGGCCATCATCCCGCGCATATGCCGTGGTGTAGTTGTTGTTGTTGGGCAGCTTTTCCCAGGGATCGGCGGTCAACAACACGGCCGTAGCCGTAACGGATCGCGGTGTTATCTTAACACAACGGCCACGATGGCCACTTAATGGAGAAAGTAGCGTTAGTACTCCCGCAGAAGCTCAGTGGCCACTGTGTGGAACGGACGGCACGCACGGCACGGGACACGGCGCACTTCATTTATTATGCCATGGTTTTTGCTTTGTCCGCCAGATGGCGCCACGGGCGCCATTAGCATACGGCGACGACGACACACGCCCATTATTGCCTCATCTTGGAGAGCCCACTTCAGCGTACGGACACCGGACGGTGTCAGTGAACTTTCTGTTGCCGGGGACCGGGAGTACAAAAAAAATCTGGCCCCACCGAATGTCCCATTAGAGGCTAATCACGGGGAGACCTCTCACTACAGGAGAACAATCGCATCGTGTTTCTCATCGATCCAGCAGAACCTGACACCAACCTGATCTTCTACCACTGGGGCCCGGAAGTCAGGGATGCGTGGGTGCCATCGTGTGCTAATTTGCCCATTATATTGCGGCTCCCAACTCTCCCACAATCTCCCCACCGGGGGACTCAGCGATGCTTCTCACAGTTGCGACGCCACCGATTAATGGTATGATTTATTGTGTAATAAACTACCGAAAATTCTGTGGCACGACGCACCATTCACACAAGGTTGCTGACGCCGCCGAAACGGGCTGAAAGAACCCTTTCATTCAGCCCTTCAAGTTGAGGCCACTTTTATGTTCCAACGGAGGCCTGTCATTAGGCACAGCTCGCGGCAGCTCCGTTCGCTTAATTACAGCAACAGCAGCAATAGTAGGCACTGGCTCCCATAGCATCGCACCGCCTGGGTTGCTTAAGGAAAGAGATCGTTAAGGTTCTACCGTTGGCTACCTTTGGCTGCCCAATCATCAGAGTAGGCCAGAACTAAACCGCGCATCTGGTGAATGGACCTTCTCGGGGCCTTTTGGTTTGGTCTTGGTTTGACCGAGATCCAAGACTTGTTTAGGAAGACTGCAAAAGAGACAGTTTCTTGGAATTTTCCGTAGAGCTCTCAAGAGCCTTTTCTCTTCCGCACGTTGCACTCATTTGTCAAACCAATTGGTTTGAATCGTACCACATTCAGAATCATTTCTCATTTGGATCATTTGAATCATCATCCAATTTCCATGAACACTCATTGAAAATATTCGATTATAATAATAGCAAATCGAGTGAAGATAAGCCTAACCAGCAGCTCATTCATGAAGAGAAACCCGACGAAGGGGTGTAGAATGTTTTCAGCACTTCAGCACGAATTAGTTACACCAGTGTCCACAGCGCAACTGCCATATTCCATCAAGTTTTTCAATCACACTTACCGCACCACCAGAGACAAATTGAAAACCAACATGTCGACAACCATTTTCCAGCCCCGAGGAGCGCAAGGAACTATGATAATTGCGGTCAAAGTGTGTAATGCCACGCTTTCGCCACACCGCCGGTAATAACCTGCGGAGCACCTGGCAGACCACGACGACACACGGAGCCGGAGCGTGAAAGTTTTAAATGAAAACGCCATAATTTAATGACACATCGTCTCTGACGCCAGTGCGTTACCAACCACAGGGCACACGCCACTCCGGCGTGTGGAGCTTCACTCGTTTGCGGTCTACCAAATCGTACGGTAAGGCTTCTGGTATCGCCACAATGGAACGCGCTCCAGAGCCCCAATGTGACGGTGGGGTGTGTAAATGGCGTCGGCAGCATAATTTAACGCATATTAGAGAGAAACATTAAAATTTCTCGCGCACACGTGGGACCGCGGGGCTTGCGTTGCGTCAACAGCCAGCCAAGCCACACGCGCGGACACAATGACAAAGTATGATAAATATGGTAATGTACACAAATCGTACATCATAGAAAGTGCCGCCCGTCCGCCGGCGAGTGACCGCAGCACATTCGGCAGGTCTACCGAGACGGGGCGGATTTCCAACGCGGAACAGGAACACTGCGCAGTGCGTTGGGCCAAGTGCGAAGAAAAGACACTGCGCACCAAAGTGTAAAATAATGAAGCAGCACTGTGAGAGACTAGAGTATAGGCCCGAAAGCAGTAGAATAAGACCCGCAAAGAAACGACGAAACAAAACACAAAACGCCACCTTTTCGCTGGCGTGGGGAGCACGTCGCGCTTCGCCCGTCGCGGAAAGATAGACAGCATAAATAAACACACCAATATAAGGGATACAAAGACGACGACCTACTCTCCCCTGACCGCCGGGCGGTGGCGGCGGTGGTGGTTAGTTCACATCGGGCCGTGCGGGCTCCAGATGATGACTCATACACCGTAAGGCAGAAATCATGGCACCGCGACTGGTGCTGCTGCAAAAAGACCCAACGCGGGATGGAAAAAGGGGCGCTTTGAGAAAAGGCTTGGAGGGCTTAGAGAGCTGGATTGACACCAACCACCGCACGTCTCGAGGGTCCCCGGGACCCCCAAGAATGAGATGATGCTGAAGAAAACAAGCACCCCAAATGCGTCCATCGACCTCTCAAACGAAGCCCAAAAAACCACACCAATCAACAGTCTTCGGGGCTTCAACGGGAAAGAGAGAGAACGACCGAAAGAGAGAAAAAAGAATGGTTTCAACAGTTGGTCGAGACTTCGCGAATAGAAAGAACTTCAACGCGGCGGCGCTACGGCACCGACAAGCGACGAACCCGGGGTTACTAGCCCGCCATCGCGCGTCAATTGATTTTTGACGCCCCAAGACGGAGATGCTGTTGCTGCTACGAAGGGGACTCCTCACGTCCCCCCCTCAAACGGACACCACCGCTGACCACATCAGAACACGTTTCTCGGACACCGGTTGGCCTCGGGTGGCCTCGCGCTTTTTCAAGCGCACTGCCAACATCGTCTCGTTGCACCGAGATGAAATTGGATAATGAAGTACCCGACGGGCCCAACCACCCCATGGCCCCGTCCCCGTCCGTATGCAAATTGCAGAGATGCAGAACGCGTTTCGACGACGACGCGCGTTCCGATTCAAAGGATCGAAGGAGGCCGCAATTGAATTTGGCGTGATACCTTCAAAAGATCGGCGACTTTCGAGGTGACTTAATAAGAATCTCGCAACGGCCCCCTGGCGTGGTGTCCGAGGCCAGGCCGATACATACGCCACACTCTCTTCTGGGCGCGCGTCACGCTTGATCGATGATCGAGTGTGTTCGAGTGGGGTCACGACGGGTTGGCAATAAACGCCCGAGCGACCTATCACTTTTGCCCGGGGGCAGTCGTTGGAAAAGAGTTGCACGGCCGCCAAAAGCACGACCATTACGGCCAACGTCTTACGGGCTCGTAATACGTTGAACATGAATTAAACTTTTCCCATCGGACGGCGTTGCTTTTATCTCCCGGAGGATTTCGGGATTGAGACATAAACTGTCCCATGGGTAGCCTCGTAACAACATTAGCATTAGTGCGTCATGGGTCACGGAGCCACGGCACGGCCTTTCGGCGGACACACCGGTTTGGGGGGACCCAGCGTCCCAACATTCCCACGACACTAAACACCTCTAATGATCGCTGACGACGACGACGACGACGGGCACCCAACACGCCCCGCGTGGTCATTGCTCTCTGGCCAACGTCGTGTGGTCGCCACGTACAATTACTGCACCGACGACGGAGGACGGTAGATGAAGGGACGTATGCTCAGCACGCCCAGGCAGGCCGTTGTCGAAAACCAATAAACACGACACATGGCGGCGCAGCGCAAAGCCTTGGCCGCGATACTCCGTGGAGCGGAGGTTTGCGGGACGGGTGCGCGTGCAGGCGCGCTTGCGCAATCCACCGACTGCAACGGCGGCAACGTAAGACGCAACACGCCAGCCAGCGGATTAAGTTTGGTGCCCAAAAGGCCACCCTAGGGTCCCCCAACAAAACGGGGAAGATTTTGCACGAAACGAAAACGAAACCCCTGGGCCCCGGGAAGGGGAAAAAGGGAAGACCGTGGCTGTTACCTAGACGACTGTCCAGTCGTCCAGTCGGACGTCGTGTACCTCATTTATTGGCTGCACCGAGGCAAAACATCGGCTTCAGAAGTACCTTCACCACCGAGAACCCCTTTTTTGATTGATATCGCGAGCGGTCGTTATTAAATGCACTTAACCGTACCGAGCAGCATAATGATTGGTTTCTTGAAGCACGGTTCCCAACGCCGGAGAAAACCAGAACCGCCGACACAGCGCGGAAAAGAGGTCATGGCGGAAATCAGCGATTACAGTCCTTCGCATCAAATTACTCGTCGACCGCGCCGGCTGCAGAAAGCAGATCCAACCCGAGAGAGGTAATTCCTCGGTCGATGAGAGCAGCCGAAAGGGGCCACCAAGCGACCTGCGTGTCATGTTCGAAAGACCTTCCTCCGCCCGAGAGCGCAGAGTCCTCACCAGGGCCGAGAATCAGGTCAGCAAACTGGTTTACACGATGGCGGCTGCTGCTGGACCACGCTAACGAGATTAAGATGAAGACTTTCGCAGCCTCCCGAAGGACGAGAGGCACTCACACAGAGTCCCACAGGAGGTCAGAGAAGATCGGCGGCTGCCCGATGAAGAAGTGGGGCCCACTCTTTATGTGCCGTGCCGCACACACATCGTTCTTGCAGACAGCAGCCCTGTCGTATTCTAGGGAACTGCACCGACGAGCTGAGAGCTGAGAGACCTCCCTCGGTGGCGACCCGATTCTTGGAAACGGTCGAAAACCGGATAACCGGTTTCGGCACGGTCTCGACGGCCGGAACGGCAGACCCTTGACCACGGCGGCTTCGGTTCGGTTCGCGGTGACACGGTTACGGTTGCCGCCGGTGTGCTGTGTTTGCGAAACGAGGCATGTTGCTCGCCACAAATCATCGTTTCGACGCGACGATCCAGAACAGCACGTTTCGGTGGGCCGCGTTGGGAAGTTCGAGTTAATTCTCTGCCGCGCCAAACACCGAGCACCTCGTTGGCGGCAAGTCGGGAGTTGGAGTGTGATTTACCGGCATCATTAATCAACTGATAACTTTCAAATTTGCTGATCGTTAACACCAGATAATATGGGAGCCGGAGCCAGAGTTGAGGATCGCGCGTTGATCTGTGTTCATTTGCCCCCATTGACGCGACGAATTGTCGCCCACTTTGAATTCACTTATTTTATGCTTCGGTTTTCCTTTTTACGCCTCGTCCAAACTGTGAGTTTTTTTTGCTATGGTTTTTTGTTATGCTAGCGTCCACACTAGCAGCTTTTGCGCGAACAATCCGTGAACTCCAGTGAGTGAAATTCAATTCAAATGACAGTTCGTTTGTTTTTGCTTAGATTTTTCAGTTTCCGTTTCTTCTCCTTGCATTGGCATCTTTGTCAAAATCTGATCTGCTGTCAAAAAACTAGCCATATTTTTGGATAGCAAAAAAAATTTGCCGAAATTTGGCGTAAACTGTCAATTGAACTGGACGCCGGGTTAGACATCCAATTTGCTTACTCGGCGAGTTATTTATAAAGAGGATATCCTTATTATCAGTACGAAAGCGTGATGAGGGTGATTTTTGGAAATAAACCCAAAAGTGCATTACACCTAACCGTTATTATTTTATTAAAATAATGGGCCAGGTCCGCTAGTATGTTGATTTGGCCAACATCAGCGATTTGCTCCGTCTTAAAAATCAACTCTAGGCTGCGAAACTGCGCTCCAGTGCCGAAATTAACGTGCACCGAGTATTCAATTCCGACCTGGCACGTGTTCCATTTTAAAGCAAGTCTTCGCCACAATACAGACGAACAATAGAGTCACTGCAGACGGAATTCCTATTTTGAGGAGTAATTCTGTCCAAAAATAGTAAACGACCGTGATTCCTTTCGGTTGCTCTCTTGTTACCTCTGACTCACCGCATCAGGCGTCACCTTGGACACTGTGGACCGGTCGTGTTAAAAATAAAACTTTGCTGCAATTGCAGGGCGCCGCACGCTTCGGATCGATTCAGTCGACTCACCTAGACGGGAACTGGGGTTTCCCCCTGGTTCTTCGCTCCGGGGCTTTCGGTGTCCAGGCGATAATCTTAAAGAAACCCTTATTCCTTCCTCACGGATCTTTGCGGTGTAGCGCCCCAGAGCACTTCTACGATTGCCTTAAGGTTCTGGTTTTGTGACCGGTATTCTCAAAACTCCACAGAGAAGGAGTTCGAAAAAAGGGCAGCAAATCAAGGAAATCCCGTAGTAGTAGTGAGTAATGGAGAGAATATGACATTCCAGCAATCCAAGCGTCCCGTGGGAAGCCTAACGAACGTCTTCGAGAATCCTTACCAATCGCCGCTCTGGCCGTACTTTGTAAAGCCCCTGGCTAACTGGCAGAACCATCTCACAGCGGAGCGCAGCAGCGATCGGATCAGCACACGAAATGTGATCCTCCACCGTGGAGTTTGCGAAGAATTACCCCCGGGGGTAGCAACGTCGTGTCTTGGCTGTCTGGTTGCGCACTTCTAAACCGCACAGAGTGCACACGGCCGTGGGTAACGAGCAGCAATTCTGCGCCGTCATACAGAGGGACCGTCTTGGGATTCACTCGTGCGCTCGACGGTTCACGATGGACTCAAAAAATAGTAGAGAGTCGTGCTAGACACGTTCCTGGCGCGGTGTCGGCAGCCACTTCAATGGACGTGATTTATCCGATTTATGGAGGTTCGGTGTTATTCTTATAAACATAAATTGCCGTGCACCAAGATACAAGCGGGCACGGCGGCGGGCTGCTGCTGTTAATGGAGCACGTCGCAGGTGCACCGCAACGATAGCACCGCAACAACGTAGAAACCACTCGTTGGGTCTACTATGGAGGTTAGATTTAAATGTGTGTATTATTTAACATTTTGTAGCTTTTTTTTAAATATTTTATTCAAGAATAACTCCAGCCAACATAAATGATGTTTCATAAAGAAAGATTGAGTGGCATGAAGAGTTAAAGGGCCCATTACCTAACACCAAACAGCTAAAGGTTGGATTTCAATCAATCTCCACGAAGCTCGTCATTCGAATTGCACCATCTTCTTCGGGAGCATACCGTATTTCATAATTTAATGACCACCGGGGGGTGGGGCCCTGGCTTAATGATGCTTGCCGCCTTTTATCGAAAAAAAAGCGAAAATGCATTCGTTATAAATGGAAATTTCCTCATCATTCATCAGCCGAGTCGCAGAGAGCAGAGTGACAACGGCATAAAAGTGCTTTCCCGGACACTTCCTCGCAAACGATGGTTCCACTCTCGCTCTGTCCGGTCGGTCTCGTCACCGTTGCCATTTCGAGTCCTCCGCTGAACCACTTCTAATGTGCTCCCCCCACCCCGTTTCGCCGGCCTACTGACTGGTGCTGCCTGAGACGGGTGGTAAATTAATTAATTAAACTGATTAATTGAGCCCCCGTAATCGATTACGTGATAGCGTCGCTGCGCCGGCCGATACGTCCGTCGACAACAACATCCGGCCTTCCATCGGTTTGAAACTTGTTTGCAATCGACCGGGCCCCCGGTGGAAAATCAATTTTCCACACTTCGACGGCGCACGCCTTCGGAAGCGAAAGTGCGCCCAGCAGCTTCGAAGAGTTTACTTTTATTCTCTGCACAACTTTCTTTCAGGGCCACAACCGCGCTCGGACAACCGAGTCCTAGGCTAGGTCTCTGGAAGGCAATAAAAGTAGAAGTTGGAACGGTGGAACGTTTGTGGAAAATTTAAAATCTATCACCACAAAGTCACTCGAAATCAATCATTCGTCATCTGGGTGCGTTGGGCCAGATTGTATCCATTTCGGCAATGGCAATGTTTAACCCGGCCTCGCCTCACCGGTATCTCTATCTCATCGTAGCATAGCGGGGGCAGAAAAGACCCACAACTTCCATTCACTTCACGAAGCAACCATCAACGAGAGCCAGCCGCACCGCAAGATTGTTGTGCGCCTCGGCGGAAAGCGAAAACGGTCGTCGAGAAACGATCGCAGCCGCACCTTTTTGTGTTGGCCCCAAAAGCGCTAGGATCCATCACGTGCGCGCCACACACAGCATAGGGGGCGCATAAAATCGGTACAGCAAAAAAGCGGAGCCCAGCAAACAGTAAAAACAACACTAAACATTAGAAACGGCGCACAGATTGTTGCGGTGCGCGGCCACCGCGGGAGCTGCACCTTGTCTTCAGCGCAGCAGATCATTGATTTCTAGTGGTTTTTTTTGGTGCCGTTAGCGTTACCGTTCTCGTCGACGTTCGCCGCCGCCACCGCAGCAGCTGGAGCCCATTGGGAAAGCCGGCGTCCGGCGGCTGGCCGGAGTGGCTGCACGTGCACGAATTCGAAACGAACGAACGCCACGCTGCCTCGCGGCCTCTGAGAGCGCGCTACCTGTCAAACTATCTCATAAATCTCGAAAACTCTAACCGACCCCGTGGCTGCTGCAGTACGCTAAGGCCACTTTATCGGCAGGAGCGCTGCGGACTTTGGTTTGCTAGACAATTTCTACAACATGCGATGGAAGTGAGATTTAACAAAACCCACCCAAAACGGAACCTCCTCTCCCGCGGTAACGCGACGTACGCCTGTCAGGCGCTCCCACAATCGATCTGCCCGAAACGCCTTTATGTTGGCGACATGGCAACATCACTGGCAAGTGGCCGGAAAGTCACAATGTCTCACCGGGATGATGTGATCGCCCGGAGCAGCATTAAAAAGTCGCACTCGGGGCCCGACGGCGAACGGGTTGCCCGGAGGACTTTCTTCATTCTGTCGATCACCTTTCCCCATCGGCCCCCACCGTGATTTCATCGGCGAACCGGCTTTGCTTACTTTCTTTTCACTTTTATGCCTTTCTTCCGTGCGATCGCCGTTGCCGAAGCCTTGCGTTCGAAACCTCGCATGGTAGGAACCGGCCCCTAAGCTTTTGGAGACCTAACCGCCGAGATTTGGAGCGCTTTGAACGCGTAGCGTGAGCGATAAGTGCATGGAAGTGAGGAATGGAACTCCGACAGTTAATAATAATATTAATTGTTTATAATATTAGGTATCAACTGTTCTATTTTATTTAAACTGTTTTCGGTTAAAAGTGGCCCAAGCTGTTAGACGACTGTTCCAACCATTCCAGTAACTTACCCTCCAGTCCAGCCTACCGGCAATGTGTCACTGTGTATGCGAGAGCGACAGCGACCAAGCCTTATTCCCGCGCGTGGAAAGGACGGTCGGGACAGGAACTTTCTAAAAGCCAATGCCGTACTAGCGACCTCGGACTCGGGCCCGTGCCCGGCTGATCATTTCCTGTCTAACGTAGCAACAACAACAACCACCACCACCACTAACGTTCAGCGGCTGCAGACCCAGGGCATGCCGCGGCCATTATTATGCAGCATCATTGCACCACTCTCGCCCAAGACGGTGGAGTCCAGGCCGATGACCAAGACACCGGGGACCCACCGGACTGCAGTCGGGCACCCGAGCGCTAATAAACGATCACTAAGCACACTAACCGGCGGGGCCCGGGCCACGGTTAATGAGGCGAGCGCGTGCACGCGGCGCGTGTTACATCTCTCCGGACCCCGTTTTCTCGGATGGCTTTCCGGAGCAGAGCACGCCACCACGCGGCTCCGGCGGATGGCTTTACTTTTCTAATGTAATTTAAATTACCCTTTGCCGTGCAGCAGCAACCACGGAGAGGCCCCGGTGAGATGTGTGTAGTGGGCGCATTATGTAATTTGCAGTTTTAATTCCACCAACTTTTATTACAGCACTTTTATTACGTTACAATCAACCATCGGTCGCGGGCGCGATTTGTAAAGTGCACAAAGTGCACATATTAAAAAAAAGAAGGCGTAATCTTGGATTCAATCCAAAAAAAGGTGCGGAGAAATGGTATCTCCAACCCAACATAAACAGATGCCATCTGCTATGCCAGCGACAACACCACGCGCAGCCAAAGTGCACGAATGGGGGCTGCGACGGTCGGTTTCACTCATTTATTTGCCGTTTATCAATTTTTTGGTCAGCGAAATTTAACGCTTTCTTTAGTCCCGGGGGGGCCAGGACTAAAGACAGGAGGCCCACGGACACGAACGCAGAGCCTTTGCTTACATGATCACGCCGCCGCCGAACGGTGTTGTGTTTTGTTTACTTTAACATTTACACAGCGTCATCGCGATCATCGTCAGCAGCATCACCGGCGTCGTCGTCGTGTTTCGTTGCAGCATGCAAGCATCGTCGTAACCGCACTAAAAAGCATAAAACCTCGCGCTCGCCGGGTTGTTGGTGCAGCGAAAGTTGAGCCGCGCGCGCAACAATTTGCAGTCTGCAAGCAACGCAGGCAGACGGGCGGCCACACCCGAAGGCAGTAAGTTTTCCCCAGCACAAGCTAAAACACAGAAAAAAAGAGAGATCCGTGACAGATCCGTGCCTTAATGATACCGCGTTCGTTTACTCGCCGAGCAAACCCCGAACGGTGCGCGGCGCGCGTCTTTCAATTCGATACCACGGGTCCCGTGGACCGACGCACCTTAATTGAGCTTTTTGATATGCTCCTTCTTTAGTGCGCCTTTCTACTGAGAGCACGCCATAACGGGGGCTCTGCTGTGAAATGCCCAAATTTTTCGGATCAGTTAAATTCAGACGTTTCTCCGTTGGACAAATTTAATCTATAAACATAAACCCGTACCCGACGTGAATGCATGTACGGGGCGGCTCGACCTGCCTGCCTACCTGCCTTCGCGCGCCGCAATTAATTTTAATCTTTGGGTCTTAAATTTATTCCAACCGCCCGTCGAAGAAAGATCGCTAGGCGATCCACGGTCCAATTATGGCTAATCAACGATCCCGGAGCCAAATCTAGGCGAGCTGCACACGATCCGGCTTACGGAGGTTCAGTTTGCAACCATCTGGACCGACCCTCGCTTATCGCTGGGGCGGTCCGGACTGTCCGCTGTCCGGTGAGATCGAATCAATCAATTCCCATCCCTAATGAACTGACTAACGACAGCGGCACTGGCCGAGCGCCAACTGCTTCTGGGCCGCACCGGACCGACGAACTCCGCGCACCACAACAAACCGCTTCCTGCAAACCGGGAACCGGACGGACTTACCGAATACGGGATTAGCCAACATCAACTTTAATTTCGACACAACCACGAACACGACGACACGGATGGACGCGGCCGGTTCGATTCCACGGTTCTCCACGCAATGGTGCAACCCCGCTGCGATGCTGGGAGATTTCAGGGGTTTCGGAACCGTACTCGCCGCGAGTGGCCAGATTCGTCTTGCTAAACAGTAGACAATTTCTGAAACAAAAGCGAGAGAGCGAGAAAGAGAAGACGCAGATTAGTGGATGACGATTTCATGGATATATTTACAACATCCGTGAGTAATGCCAGAACGTCCACAACGGCACAAACAGCAACCCGCTGTTTGTCACAACTTTCTCCGAACAGAACGGAACTGAAGATATATCGTGGGGCTGGGTGCAAATAGTTTTTATCGCGGTCGGTGATACGACCGTCTGAGAGTGAGTGTTGTAGATAAGCTTGGGCGACAGGATACGATCTGGAGTGGTTCAACAGCGCGCTCCACTCAACAGCGGGTGCTCTCAAAGTAAGGCTAGTAATGTGTTTAATTGGGGCAATTTGATAATTTATAAGACCTTGGTGAAACAACTCCAACGGTGGTGAGCTTCAACCAGATTGGAGTACTCCAAAGACGTTGTTCTAATTGCAGTAACATAATTTAAAATGAAAGCATGATTAGGAAAACTAATATTTTGCTGCCATTAAACGATACTGCTAATGGAAAAGCAGAAAAGTCGATTTATGCAGTTTAACTGAAAACACATTGAATTCCCACGTTGCTCCATTGACACAATACACTGATTCGTTTTCTAAACAACTAGCCAAACACGGGTTGGGAGTTGGGAATCACGAAACGGCGAGAGGCCACTGTAAGCTATTAAGGCACTTCAGTTTGGAACGTGTAAACCATCGAAAAGGGTAAACATTTACGCTCGTGAACAGGTTCAGCAGCCGAGAGAAGATGGAAATGATACTTCACATCCGTGCCTCGGGCGGTCGGCTGCCCCACCAACGAGCGAGCCCCGCAAAGGATAAACCGATCACATCGAAGGGATCCCTCGCGGAGTCCAACGACCGAGGGTGCGTCAAGTGTCCAACGGCCAAAAGTGGTTTGCTGGCAACATCCATCCCATCCACTTTGCGGCTCGCTCGACTCATTCCGCCGCTTAGGATGGATCTTAAACCAAAACAACGCCCGGACCATAAACAGGCTGCCGTTTGTGAAAGTGGACCCTCGCCGAATCCCCTTCGTCCGGATGCCGGTCGACTGCGGCCACACGGGCCTAACGTTTAACAAACCTTTGGCCATCCGCCCCGTACGCCACTTGTTCGGGAGGGTGCGGCAGTAGCGATCCGAGTTCGCGATGCTCAACCCGTTGATCTAGTGTCTAGTGCCAAGCTTCAATTCAAGCCGATCGTGCAAACTATAAACAATAATCGATACAATGTAACTTGTAACTGACAAATCATTTGGAACTCATTTTTGGGAATTTAATTTGGTCGAAGATATTATTCAAAAATATAAATTTCTTTCCCAACATATCGGCAACTATCAACACACAAAAATGACTGTGTACATTAAAAAAATCATTTACAAAAAAGAAGTCAACAGTTGCATTACTTCTTAACATTGTAAAGGAAATAGAACACTAAAAATAAAGCAAACAGCGGCTTGCATGGCAAGAAGAAGGATCATAATACCCAAATATTACCAAATCGCCCAACGTGTTATGCGCAAGAGCCCGCACAACCGTCACCACCCTCCAGGCACAGACTGCCAATTTTAAGATAACATTATTTAGACCTTTCTTTAGATCCGTCCGCCCCATCAACCGCCCACCCGATGCGAAATAATCGCTTTGCGTAACGGTTGCGTGCGTGAAAGTAGCGAAAGGTTTTTGTTTTCTGCGGCCACTAGTCCGTACGCTAGTGGTCACGAGAGGGCAACGGAATCGATCGGAATCTAAGACGTCGGGGGGAAAGGGGTTGGACCAGTCATGGCCGCTGGCCCTTTTTTTATCGCTCCTCCCCGCAGGCCACCAACGGGGACGTTTAGCACGTCGGCGATCGCGGGTGTGAGCGCGGGCGGTGGGGCCGGTTGGCCAATTTGGTATCTCAACTTCAATCTCAAAATCGCGCCCCCGATCGCCGACCGGGAAAGGTGAGGTCAGGGCTGTAATTTCCAGAGAAATGTGAATTGTGTCGAATTGCGCCCCGATCACCCCGAGCGTAACGCCGCGATCCGATAGAGTGCGGCGGTAAAAGTGCATTTTCGTCATGTTTTAGGAGCGTGCTGGTGATCGGCGCTTAGTTATGAAACTTTCGCTCAATAATCGAGAGGTTAACGATAGTGCGCAGAAAGGCGCCACTACCTTTGTTATCTAACACAATTTAGCCGAAGAGGGAGATCTCGGAACGGACTCTAGAGGCTTTCGGGCTTCCAGCGAAACGCAAAAATAAATATTTAAAATTTCGCTAATCATAAACCTCTTTAAATGCAGCACTCAAGTGGTCTTTAGATCTGTAAACACATAATTACTGGAATTAATTAGAAGTAAACAAACCGCAAATCACTTTCAATTTAAACACGTTTTGGCTTAATGGCAATCAAGCGAGCGATTACGTGAAACTGCATTTTTCCTCCAATAAACGGATTGGTTTGGTGTAAATTATATTCTCTACCGGACGTTCTAAACAACTGTTTGTCTAACATCCGTCAAGAACGCACACACGTGCCGCCCCTAGAACTAAATTGGACTTAATTACCCACCGCCCATCGTTAGGTGTAATTCGATCCGAATGGAATCAATTACCGCCACCGCCAAATCCGGCAAAGCTATGGCCCAATAGTCAATAGCCCACATTTCCATAACACCTTCAACGAACGTGATTCGTAACTTATAAAATAACGCACATTCATTGCCGCGGAACCGAGCAGTGCCCAAAACAAAAGCGAAATCGAAAGGATAAATCGAACCGGCGCAAAAGCAAAAAAAAAACCTTAAACTGACCCAGGAAAAGCTGCTCGGTAATCATCACCAGGAAACGCCCTTCCCCTCTCGAAACCGACTATGGTCGGGTGCGGCCTTAGAACCTCCGTCCGTCTGGTCGAACACAGAAATTAGCCACCCGAATTCGGATACTGACCACTTGTGCCACAAATAACCTCTGACCGAGTCTAACTGAAACTCCCAGAATTCAACACCGGCGCCATTTGCCGCAATTAAAAATGCCAACAGAAACCGTTTACGCTCGAGCGGTGGTCAATCGAGTGTGGCAAACTAACGCCATTTGCCACTGAGCGTGGCCTGTCACATTTGGGTTTTTTGAAAAGCGAATGGCAAAAAACAGAAATTAGAATAAACTGTGCGTAAATGGGAGCCGCCAACATGAGACTCAAGCCGACTGTCCAGCACGTTACAATGACTAAAAGCGGAAAGCGCATTTTGCTGCAGCCATTGCTGGAGGGGTATGATAAGCATAGGGTCGGATTCTTTACTAGGTTCAAATAACGGCTCTCTGTTTCTCACGAAAAAAAAACGTCACAAAGATAAAATGTAGGTGACCCACGGTCGCCGTTTAAGATAGGAACGTTAGCACCGTGTCTTAAACGATTCAAGCCCAACAATCCTTTGATAAAGAGCAGCGAGGGTATTATCTAACACAGATTCATTCTACTTCTAGGTTTATGACTGCTTACTGTACAACATAAAATAAATTTCACGTAACATTTGGAAAGCAATTGCAATGCTGTGGGCTACCAATTTGATAAGACATTTTACTAAGAATTTTAATGATACGTTACGGGACGACTTTTTATGAACGTTATACAACGAACTGAAAGCCAAGTCGGAGCAGTTTGGGAACTGGGGGCCTGTTCCATTATTCATATCAGGGCAACGAAACCGTGGGCCAGCGCCGTCATGGAAACCGTGCAGGAAGGGCAAAAACAGCAATGAGACCTCTCAAGCTGTATGGTGGTAACCACTCGGCGGGGCAGCAGCGCAGGCCTTTCCACGACCGCCTCAAGTGGCCATCATCGCGGTGGCGGTGGCGAAGACGAAACCGGAGGCATTTATATGGCACATTTTGCTAACGATATGATAATTTCAAGTGCTACTGATTAGAGGGTTCGCTCTTTGGCGGCTTATTCGCCCGTTAGCGTCGGCCGCCGAGATAGAGTGCTTCTTCTCCGGGGCTTCATGTGCGTGTGCGTTGGTGGCTGGGTCGGCTGAAGAAAAGGCTGGAAACATCAGTCATCGACAACAATGAAAACAAACAGGCACACCGAAGCGAGGAAACAAAAACAAAGAAGCACTAGGAAACTGGATCAAGGGCCATTGGGCTAGGTTGTAGTGCAGGCCAGCGGGCCATGCCTTCGTGCGCGAGAAACGCCACCTGAAGACGGTGATACGGAGCTCTTTTGTTCGACGGCTTCATCGAGGAGATCGCTTCCATTTTTTCGGTTATCTGCCCGCGTTTCTCAAGATTCTTCTCCTCCGAACCGTTCGGTGTTTTGTTTTTCCGCGGCTTCACCATTTCGCTTTTTCTACGATTTCGATATGGCTGCGACGATGCAGCCGGATATCTTAGTTCGCTCTCTTCGTCTCCTCACATGGCGACCGTTAACTAGTTTACGCAGCGGAGGCTGGTGTTGTAGAAACAAGGGAAAAATATAGGAAATTGGATTACCATTGACACCGATCCGCGGCCGTTAGCGGTCAGTCGCAGCAGTTTGGTTAGCTCCGCATCCTAACGTTTTGATTTTTTATGCTACTTTACAATTCTCCTTTCCGACGAAATTTGTCCCACCGAACGTACGCGGACGTTCGGTTCCAAATTCCCACCGACCAAATGGCAGGCAGGAAATCGATTTCGTCCGCCTTTTCTTCTTCTGGTCCCCGGGGCGGAGGGGCCGAAAATCTTTCTCCGAAGTGCGGCCTTTTTCTGTCGGGCATTTGCCACAAAACGGCATTTCATAAAGCATCGTCTCACCGCCCCGCCATGGCGCTCGACCAGCAGGAGTAGCGGTACCAAAAATATCTCTCCTTGCCAAAAGCCGGATGTTTTGTGAGAAGATTGTGATGATGATGATGATGATGATGGTGAGCTTTCATTGTGTTTTTCCTCCCATCTCGAGCGTTCTCCATCAGCGAGCATGGAACATAATCGGTTTCGAAAGCGAATTCTCAGAACGGACCGAGAGCTGACGAGAATGATGATCTTGCAGTGGCCCCCCGGAGTCCGGTCCGGTTCCCAAACGTCTTCACTCCGAGGTGCCGTCGTCTCGGGTTCGGTTTGGTGCCAGAACGCTCATGTGCTGACCGATGTTGAAGGTCAGCTTTTTTTCTTTTTCATGGCGGGAGGAACAGTCCCTTTGTATTGCGCCGGTGGGTGAGAACCTGTTCGTGTTTCTGTATGCAACCATGCAATCGTACTGATCATGTGCTGCCCGCCCTCCCGCCAGGGGGTCTTATGAGCCGCCGGATATCGGACACCATCCCGCCAAGGTGGGTTCCGGCAGCAGCGATGCGCCGCAGTCTACAACAGCAAAGTCAACATAAAAGCAGAATTCGACCACAGCGTCGTCCGTATGCTCGACCTTTCGGTTGCAACGGCTAGATCGTGTTGACCCTTTTTCTACTTTCGACTTTGTTCTCGTCGTGGTTCCGCCCGAGGGGGGTCGCACATATGTGTATGTGAATGGTGTGGTGGAGAAAAGAAAGACAAAATTTTGTGTGGGAGCATTATGATTGCTCTGGTGTATTATTATTGACGAGATCCTCAACTACGAAGCGCGAGAAGATCGAGTTTACTTCAGCGTCTAGGTCTAGAATTTTATGCTAGAGAAGGAAAAATTAATTGAAACTCGTGTCTGCTCTAATGGTGCAACATTTTATAAAAACATCTCACATTTATGAGACAAAAACTCTTTAGTGATTTAATATGGAAACTATTCGCTTCGCGGAATGTCCATTTCTATTTCAAAAACAGAAAACACTTTAAAGTCTTATGGAAGTCGGTCGGCTAGAAACAGTTTATTCTCCTGCAATTAGCCTCACTTTCCAACGAAAGATCGCATCCAAAAGACGATCGTACGTACGTTCGCTCAGACCGCTCACCGCCTTGAAGGCGTGTCATCGTCTTAATTGATTCCGTGTGGCCTTCTCCGTGCCGGAAGTGCGCCGGGAGGGAGGCCTATTTCGAGAAATTAGCACGTATAGCGCTCGGGCCACCGCCAAACCCACGGTGTCCACCCGATGACCTATCAATTAATAGCGACCCAACTCGATTACGCTCCATCTTGTGGCCGTCTTTCAAGTGACATCTTTATACGGAACGATGAAACAAACAACTCCGGCGCCACAACACACCGTCAGGGGGTCGGTCGCCGCCACAAACGGTGGTTTAACGTTTACATGATGAGTCACCAACAAGTTGGCGCTCGTGCCAGAGGCTCGAGTACTCACCCCCTCTGCTGCCGGTCCGTATCAGGTCGTAATGTTTCTTCGTTGTCGCAGGCAAACACCTGAAGGATAACACTGCGTACACAATTTCTCACACTGCAAAAACAGGACCACACAGCACAGCAAAAGAAATCAAGGAAAAGGATAGCGTAAGAGAGTGAACGAGACCAGGGGTGCAAATGAGAAAGTGGACGTCACACGTCACACGGTAACGAAAAATTAAACCCAACGACGAACTAAAACAAGAACGGCCCGGATCGATCCGATCGATCGAAGGGCCACGGGTTACGATGCTGCCGCTAAGGGAAAGAATGCTTCGAATTTAAACGCAGCGAAGGAAAATAACACGCTGCACCAAACGTCGGTGATGTCTCGCGGCTCGGACCCGCGAAGATCAAACGAAAGGGGCAATATTCCGATGGGCAGGCAGCGAATGCAATGCGAAAAGAAAAACACGGCAGGAAAAGCGATAGTCCTGGCTGACTGTGAAGGTAGATACTTCAGTGCGCGCCCACTAAACTGTTGTCGTTGAAATTTGGCGTGAAAAACGCGACGATTTATCGACGAAACAAGTTACCGAAGAGAAAAAGGCTAACGAAACGTACCAAATTCACACAAAACTCAATGAGTCCGAACGTTCCGACGGTTTCTGACAAACTGATTAACTTTTTTGTTCGCGCAGCGCGAACTGTCAAACCTGTCAGCAGCTTCAAGCAAATTTAGCGATCGTCCTGAAGAGGGCGCTTGGATGACTAAGGAGATAAGTTTAAAAACTTGTTGCGGGTGCTGCTTCGCTTCGTAAAGTGTTTTTTCTTTCAGTTTCGATTGGTTTGAGGTCCTAGAAGCAGTCTTTAGCAGAAGCAGAATGTGAAATTTAATTTAGTATGGAGGTATATTAGGAAAATACTACCGTAGATGTCCTTGGCATTGATTGGGTGAACACCCCTAACGTTTGGTGGCCAAGCTTACTAGAAAACGGCATTAGAATAGCCAGCACCGTAACGCTGTCGGTAACAGGTGGTTTTACTTTTAAAAATTGAAACCAATTGAAACCTATTAAAACCAAAAGAACACACTAGACACCAGCTGCATAAGAAAGTGTTTTTCAGAACCTCAATAACATGCTTGAAAGTTCGCAAATTTAAGAGCCGTAATGTTCTCGCTACCTTGGGTTCCTTTTTTTCGTTTTTTTAAACCGACTGTCAAAGCAAAGAAATGTTTTTGTTTCGCGCTTTCCAGTTTCTCGTGACCCCCCCTTTGATTCGAGCGAGAGAAAAAATTGTTAGGAAAAGTTCGGCGCGCGCGGAAATCCGTCCTTCCCCGGGGAAAAGTTTTTGTGTTGTTGTCTGCTCGTGCACGAGAACCGGGCCCGGCTGCGAGGTGGTGCGTGGTGCGGTGCGCACCACGGCTGCAGTGAAAAGCGACTGCTCGGTTGGTGGCTAAAAAGGACAAAGACCAGCCACGCCAACGAAATAGTGCGCCAACCGCCGTAGGCCGAACAAGATTGACGGACGACTAGCCGCACCAGTGCGCCAGTTAGGGTGGTAAGGATTTTTATTTGGCTTTTAATTCATTCTGAAAAAATCACAATCGTCACCCAAGCGTCCAAAACCCCCTATTTTCCTGTAGTGCAAGCGACGAAACGATAAATCAAATCCACGAAAGAGCAAACCTGTGGGGGACATTAATTAAGTTCAATTTTGACAACGACTTGCAAATACCTTCCGTGTTGGCATGCCGGAGGTAGAGCGGCGACAGGATTTATTATTTTGCCTATTTACGATCGCAAAGCCGAATTAAAAATAACCGCATGATATTTGTCGCTTCGTCGCAGGAAAAATTCACAACAAACTTCGACACTTGGGCAAAAAACCAGAATCGCACACAGACACACACCGTGGGTCAGTAGAGCGGATTGCATCGGGTGCGGCTTGCAGCGTTGCTGCTGTTTGTTGCCACCGCCACCGCCGCCGTCGTCAGTGCCCTTTAGCTGATCGATTAAATCGCCCACCCGGCAGCATGCACGACGAGGTATGCAACCGTAAAAGTCATAAACAAATCGGCGAGACACCCAAGGACGATGGTGTGCAGTAGGAAAGCGGACGGAGTAAGGCGAAAAATAGAATAATGAAAACGGCAGAGCGCATAGTAGCGGTAGATCCATCATTAGCAGACGTAGCGGAACCATCCTCATCGACGGTGGACCGTCAGATCCAAGCAGTGGCCAAGCAATTCCTTTGCTGCACTCCGGTCCGAGCGATCCAGTGGAATGTGAGTAGCGTACCGAGGTCCTTCCAGTGAAGCGTCGAAAGAGAACGACACGTAATAACGACCAGCCCCCGGGTCGGGTGTGCCTCTAGTTCAGTGTGTTTGGCGCCTTAGACAAAATACACCGTTTTCAGTTTATTTTTCGCTCCTTTCTGTGCTCCTATTTTAATTTCTGACCTTCCCCTCCCGAACACGTGTCCTGCCACCAGGAGCTGTTGAAGGATCTTACTTGGGAGGCACAGGCACGGCTCCTGGACGCGACGATCGATCATCCGCTGGTGGTGCGCTACCCACTGAACACAGCGTACCAGGTGGCTTTCCTTAAGCGACTAATCGGTGATCTGACCAGCATGAACGTTGAGCATCACGATCGAATGTACGAACGGTATTGTGCGATGCTGTCACCTTCGGTCACCGACCTTCCCCTCGATGACCCGTCGATCGGGTTGAGCTACAAGCACTACGAACTGCCCCAGGGGCAGGGTGTTATCTCGCTGAAGGAATCCGGCGCGTTCGTTTCCGATGGTACGACCGGCCTTTGTAGCTGGCAGGCGGCGAAAGCGCTCTGCGAGCACATTTCTAACAATCGCGACGACTTTCACGGGCGCAACATTCTCGAGCTCGGCTGTGGCGTTGGATTGGTCGGTATCTATCTGGCCAAGTGCTACGAACCGTCCATCATCGTAATGTCGGACTGTCACGCGTCGGTGCTCGGGACGCTGCGGGAAAATGTGCTACTAAATTTCCCCAACGCGGCTCACGTGGACTGCGACAATCCGCTTGTCAGTTTGCTGCTGGACAGTGGCAACACTTTGATGGGCGTGATGGAGCTCGATTGGCAGTGTGTGAGTGCCTCGAACCTGGCACAGCTCATCGAACCGGACGTGATCGTGGCGGCCGACATCGTGTATGACCATGCGCTCTTTCCGGCCCTACTGTCGACGCTCAACTACATCTTCTGTCTGTCGAACAATCGGTGCAAGTTCGTGCTGGCGTGCACCGAGCGTAATCAGGACACGCTGAACGACTTTCTACAGCTGTTGAGTAAGTTAACACCGGTAAACCTGTCCGATATTTGCTAATCGTGAACTTGTCCCGCTCGCTTGTTTCCTGTCACAGTTACGGGCAAGTTTCGCATCAACGAGGAAACGGTTTCACCATCGCGCCACTTCCATTGGGACACCAGCGCAACCAACATTCGCATCTTCTCGATATCACGCGGCTAAACGGACCGCACCGAACGCTGATTCGCTAACCTATACACATCTTCTCTTCCTTCAACAAACAAGACTCTTTCTACGCTTACGTTACAATCGATCGGCTTTTTAGTCGTGAACTCTTTTTAATCGAACCTTTTCTAGCTTTCGAACGATATCATTCAACGGTGCTTTACGCTCTCCCGCTGTAGAGGACACTACTATATCAAAACTATTCCTTTTCCCCTACTAATACGGTTGTAGTAATGTCTATTTAGAAAACAAAACCCTTAAAAACGTATTTAACAGCTTGCTCTCCTTTTTCGCTATGCAAAACGAACTATATCTCATCGACCAAAATGCGGCCAGCAGTGAGAGACGGAGCTCGTGGTTCGCGCGTTTCAACACATATGATAGGAAGCCCCGACGGCAAAGCTTAACATTTCATATACCGTACTAAAATATCGGATAAGGTACAACCTCAGCGAAAGTAACAAAAGCAAAAAGACAAACCGAAAGTACACACCGAGCGAGCGGAACAATTTCAACCTTTTTACGTCCAGATAGTTTAGCACAACAAAATGAAACGACGATTGGCGGCGATATGCTGCGGCGAAGAAAATAAGTCAAATATATATTAGTTAATGCAATTATAGCCCTATACATGAAAATCGATTGTCTTTCGATTGGCGTTGGCCAAATTCTACTTCGTTTAGTTAGTTTCTGGTTACCCAACGAAAACGCGTGCAACGTTAAGCTAAGTGCGAGAGATCATCCAGTTCCGGCTTCGGTTCCATCAGTCCCGACGAGTTCGGACCACTGACGTTGCCAGTCGTCGCCCCACTGCCAGAAACGTACACTGGCTTTTGGGTGAGATTGGCGGTCAGTCCGCCACCGGTCTGTGGTGGGTTTATGATGAGCACCTTCTGGTGGTTGCCGGTGGAAGCGGTTGGGACCACACTGTTCGTACCAACTACGACGCTTGATGGTTCCAGCTTAACGGTGGCGTTCGTTGGTAGCGTGTGAATAACGTTGCTTGAGGCCGGTCCGCTGCCAGCCGGTCGCTGGATGATACCTACAAATTCGTCTACTCGTGAGCAAACGTCCCCAGAGGAGGAAAGGGAATTGGCGTGGGATTGTACTTTTTGTGAACCGAACATGTGCCGAATTTTGTAGGCGGAGGATTTCAGCCCCAAATACTACTTACCTTGCAATGGAGATGGACTTTTGGCCTGCTGCGGAACGATGACAAACTTTTGTGGCTGCTGTAAGGATGGAACAGAACCAGTGACCACTGTTCCCCCAATGCCTTGCGACGACTGTTGACGCTGGATGGAAGATGTAGCGGCTATGGTTTTCGATGCGGACACTATTTGCGGGGTTTGTGGTCGCGACACGGCACCCGTAATAACCACCGACGTTGGTACCGAGGACGAAAGCGACGAAACTGCGACCATCGTGCCACCACCACCGGAAGATGTTGATGAAGGTGTCGCTTGTGGTGCGCCTGTCGCCGTTGTTGTTGGTGCACTCGAACCGGACGGGGAAGCCGAACGAGCCTTCACGACGCCCTGGTGGAAGGTTGGCCCCAAGCATCCGTAATCGCGCTTATACTCGTCCACAATATCGGGTGGATTACGGAGCGTCTTCAAAACCGGAGGAACCGCCTTTTGTAGCATCGCCCGTATGTGACCGGCGGCGATCTTGTCCGTGTTGCTGATGGTTGTCGTGCCCTGCAGTAGCACCTCGACCCGCTCGGATATGAAGCGCAACCGAGGGACGATGAACACCTTGATCACTTCCGTGCCCAGTTCGGACAAGCCCTCGAGCGCGCCGTACATCGACGAGAGGTGCGTTTTGTCGTTTTGCAGCGCTGCGCTGAAAAGGCGTGTGACGCGCGTCTGAAGGTTGTTGGTGGAGGTGTTGAAGTTCTTGCAAATCTGCGCCATCAACCGGGCCGCGAAGTCACGCAACGCCCAATGGTTGTCGATTTCCGGTCTCATACAGAGTTGGCGGGATACGATACACGTGGACACACAGGGAATGAGTTCGTGCAGCTAAAACGTGAACGAGGATTAATGAACCGGTTATCACGGAGAGTGAGGGAAAAAGGGCGTGACATACGTATTTCTCCAGATAGAGTGCGGGATTGTCCAGCAAGGCGCGAACCATTCGCATCAAGTAGATCAGCAGCGCCAGATTGTTCTGTACCACGTTTACTTTCACACCCTCCGCGATGAAGGTGCACATACGGGGCAGCATCTCGTGCAATCCCGGATCGCAGGACAGTGAGGTGAGCGCCTCGGCACGGCGTGCCTCATCGGAGCCGACGCAAGCTTCCGTAATCTCTTTGTAGTAGAGCTGCTGCTCGACGGATAACTCGTGTGTGGCCAACTGTTTCACCTGCACCGTTTCAACGTTCTTCAGTTTGTGCGCTTTGCTGATGGCCGGCTTGCCAGTCGTGTCCTTGAGGTGCGATTTATCCAGTTTGTGCGCCGGATTGACCGAATCGAGTGCCTGTACGTCCTTCGACAAGGGCGGAGGATTTTCGGGCACCGTCGGCTGTACCCCGTCCACCGCTAGCCAGTGAGCACGCAGCGTCGTTTCGAGTGGAATTTTCGGTGGCGCTGCCTGCACGACGTCCGTTAGATCGACTTCTTTTTCCTCTACGAAGTGTAGTTCTCGGCCACCGCCCGAAGCAAAGCGGAACGGAACGAAGTCCGGGTTCACGAACCCATACTGTGGCTCGATGTTGCGCACCTTCAACGAGTGGTCAATATCGGCGATGGAGAGTTTTGCCCGCTTGGCATGGTGCATAAACTTGGCCGCATCCTGCACGATCTGCTTCAGCTTGAATGAAACGTCGTCCGCCAGCTCCTTGGCAGCGTCATCCGGTAGGCTGCCGACGCCGATGCTTTCGGCAATTACCTTCATCGATTCCAGCGAGAGCGTCGTCCCGTACATGGTTTTGTCCGCTTCGCTCATTGTGTCCGCCTGCGGTTTTTTGGAAAAGTTATTTCATTCAATTTCTGTAAATACACCGACACTGTACCGAATTCTTCGGCACACGATTTTTATGCAGCTTGCTGTCGTAAACAAGCCGAGTTTGACAGCGGAAGGCGCTCACGGAAGACCAAGAGTTCTTCAAGCGAAGGTGTGCGAGATTGTTGGCAGTGCGTGAGATCCTTTGGTCTCTCACCGTGGGCACAGTGTGTGGTTGATGTCGAACAAACATTTTAACATAATATTTTGACTAAACACAATTTGTGTCTAACTTTGGCATATTTTAAAAAGTATTTATAATCGTTAACTTTTTTCAGACTACATCGTTTACGCTTATTAACGATTTGTTTCGGGAAACATTGCACAATTCCCACGAGCCCAGTGCCGGCTTTTCCATCGGACGGCACCTGCACAAGAATTGCGTGTCCGCGAGGACGCGAACTCTGGGCGCACTGCGTCCTTCGGCTGTCAGGATCCTTGGCCAGTGAGTGGCCGCCGCGTGAGTGACCCAACGTCGCGAGGCGAGATCATCGCGCTTTTCTACAGCCGTCATTTTTCCGATCACCGCCGTCGTTTTGTGTTGTTTGGTCTCGCGGTCCCGGGACCCCGGAGAACCGTGTGCCGTTTTTGCGTTTTTCGGTGCTAATTATTCGTGGTGTGCCCGTTGTTTCTGGCTCTGTCCGTGGAGTAGAAAAGCACTACAAGGTTCGTCCGATAATATCCAGCAACGGTGCATACGCAACACTCACACATGCACGCGGTGCCGCCGACGGAACCGTGGGAAATCGATCGAACGGCAAATCTCTGTCCGGAAACCTTCCCCGGCAGCCACTAGCAGCAACTAGGCCTGGCGCCGGTTAGACCAGACGAATCCATCGGTCCGGGCGGTGCAGCATTCCGGGAGTTTTTTTTGCAACATCCGCCAACACGCCGCGGCGAGTGAGCGGCAGTGTGCGGACCGCGTGTACCAGAGTTGCTGCTGTGTGCTCCGTTTTGACGCGTGTGAGTGTCGCTGCCAGCGGTCAATTGCAGTGCGAAAAGTGTGCCTCGCAATCCGCAACACCCCGGAATCGCCACGATTGACGTCCAACGCTTCCAGCCCCGGGGATTAAGGTCAGTGATGCACGCAAACGAATGCGAAACGTGAAAATTCTAATGTCCTCGTCCTCGCTCCCGGATTTCCCACCAAAAACGTTCGCCCGATGTGGTAGAGGTTAGAATAGCGTGTCGGCGTGGATTGAAACCCACGCGCTGCCACGCGATTTGGATTCTCTAGTGTCGGCTCTGTCGCCATGGAATTAGGCTGTTAATCGTACCCGGGCAATGTTTGTTCAAACCAATTAGAAACGGTGCACTGATTATTGCCCAATCGATACAACGCAACAATCCTACGGAAGCAGTACAATAGTCCGTTATCCGTGACTAATTAAAAATCAGTGCCATCTAAGATATGATGGTTCGAGATAAAGATGCTACAAATATTGGGGCCAAAATGCCAAATGTGCCCATGAAAGTGTCAGCGAACAGTGAACTTTGGCGGTTTGACAACAGCTGTCCAGACAGGAGCATGTTCTTGGTATGCATTTTCCGGACATGTTGGACGTATGCTCTTTTAGGTGTATATTCTTTTCGGTGCAGTTGATGGCTTCACTTGTCCCGTTTCCGCCGGCACAGAGGGGTGAAAGTTTTGAGAAAGTTGCACAAGGTTCTTTTGTGGTTTTGATAAACGACAACAAGCGAGTAGGCGCACGTTGCTAGTGCCGCACGTTTCCAGCGCACAACACAGCGTGTCTCGCTCTCTCTCGCTCTATCGCTCGGTGAGTTTCTTGCGGTGATACACTTCTTTGACGTTTGACGTTGTTGTTTTTGCTCTCCGTTGAAGGCCACAAAATGTTTCCTTTTTCGCCACGAAAAACCATTGTTCCGGTTGACATGTTGCGGGTGTACCTTCCCCGTCTCATTGCAGCACACACAACATGGCAAACGCTGAATGGCGACAAATTTTCGGCACACTGGCTGAAAACGCACCCAACATTACGCAACTGGTGAAAACGAGACCGTGAGCGCAAGGAGCCCGGTTTGATGAACCCGAAAAGAACCAAAATGATACAATAACTATTTAGGAGCCGAGTTTCTCAACCCAAGAAGGGAATATAAAGGAACTCTATGGAATGTCTGTTGCAGATCTCAACCGCATTTTCATCGATTACCGGTCTCCAACGACCAAACAAACTGCCGAAGACGCGGCACGAGTTCCGATAATTTCTTCAACCGCCACTCATAATCCGTTTGCACGATGATTCACTTCTCCGCTTCCGTTTCCGCTCGTTCGTAATTGAAGTGGTCGCGCAATGAAAATGGAAGTAAAAATGATTGAGTTGAGATTTCGAAATGACTACCTTCTGGTCATTGTTGAGTTTTCTTTCTGCCTACGCTCGAAACTAGAAAGCCTGGATTCTGAAATGACGCAATGGCATTTGCGTCATTGGCCCTTTTTTCGGGGGGTTGAAAACGATTCGTGAATGTTTGGAATTTCCACCCGACGGGACCCGGGTGCCGAAGAGGGTATCCTTTGCTCCTCCGGCAGATGACACGTGAGTCAACATAATGTCGATAATGGTTGTCGGGGCTTTTCCGGCTTTTCGGTCAACGCAACTGGTGGTTCCGGGAGCTGCTGGGCTTTATGACGAGCATTTTGAGCGAATTTGAAGGTATTTCGAGTAGTACGGTAAATTGTTGTGATAATTCTGTTTCGTGATATCGGTGTATTTACCGAAACTTTGGTTCGAAATAAATTCGTTTTAAAATCAAATTCGTTGCAAATTCGTTCAAATTCGATACGACGAACAACTTACGACACCACTCCCGACAGTACACCTTAATTACTGAAATTCATTGCAGCTAGGTGTGTATGGTCCAATAACATCGCATCGGATGTAGTAAACACGGACAATGCGAGGGGAATGCCGGCAATAAATAATGCTACTGTCCGAAAAACGGAAAAAGGCAAACTTCCGCCCGTCATCGTTGTCGTCGTTGGGGTGGTCACTTAATTAGGCGACCAGAAATAGGCAGCTTCAGTCGTGTGCTTGGCGGAGCCAACATTTTGCGGTAAAAATACATCCCTCTGGGGGAAAACACGAGCCACACGTACAGGATGAATTGCCATTTTTTACCAAAGCCGGCACGCGAAAACAGATATTCTTACAATCGGTACCGAACGTGAAACATTAGGGGCACGTGAGCAAATGCTAGAGTTCAGGATGAACGAAACGTTTTTCACTTGGAGTAGAGTTGCTCATGAACAGCAGAACAGGGAACAATTCGTCGGTTGTCCGTCTTATCAATGAGCTTGAGATACAAACTCATTTTAAAAAAGCGATGATCGCCGTCGTTTGGGGCAGTACCGCAGAAAGGTGCAATCTGGCAGCATTTTCACCATTAGCAACGCAGACTCTAAGAACAGAATTCAAACAGAAACAGCCTTTGTCCCATACATAAAATGATGGCTAGCCCTTTGCGGGGATTAACATTAAGTATTCGTGGATTCAATTTCATCATCCATCGAAAAAGACGCGGAGTCGACCAACCCACGTTCATGAAGGAAAAAAGAATGACCCGCAACCAGCGGATTGGCACCCGAAAGCGTGTTGGCTGTGTTAACTGCGAAATTAACCACACCATTGCTCTGTTGGATTGTTGGACATTTTTGGCTAATTTCGACACTTACTCAAATTGCGTTCGAATATCTCGGCCTGTCACGGAATTAAACACGTGCCCACCGATGGCCATTAGGCGGGGTTTGCTGTCAAACCAGAACCGGGAAAAAGTCGTCCAAACTAATTGCCTGGCCGGTCTCCAAGATCGATTAATAATGCTATGTCCTTGAAAGTTAAAACCGCGACGCGACCAGTGCAGCAAGAGGTCCAGAATAATCAGTTGCTGAATTAATTCAATGCTGATAATACAAACCGAATGAAAAAACTTTTTTTTAAATGTAAAACGATATCGTCGTGTCAATGTTTGTGTAGCACCGTTGTTGTGTTGTGAAACAGTTCCGTGGCTTACCGGATTTGGATGTGCTATTAATTTGCGATCGTAGCGATGAGTATTTGGCTAAATGAGGCGTGAAATTTGAACAGACAGCACTCAGTAGACTTTGGTAGGAGCCATGGGAGCCAAACAATGGACCAGGGGTGGCTTTCGACCCACCGTTATTGACGGGGCGTAATGGAAAACTCCTCCTCGATGGAGACGCCAGGTGGCGCTCGGTAGTTTGTGGGGCGAGGGAATAGAGCCCGCACGTGTGCCGTGTGCCAAGTTGTAAACAAATCCTTTTCGATCTCTGCCATTGCATAGTTCCACGGTGCGACGTGTCATTACGTCCATTTGAGCATAACAGCGAAACCACAGGTACTGTTACGGAGGCACCTTGCCTCATGTGGAACTTTCGTGGGCCCAACCCTGTAGTGTTTATTGTTAGTTCGATTTATTGAAGGAAACTCCAAACCTTTTTAAAAACGTCCTTCTTTACCATTTTTTACAAAAATGAAGTCTTTAGGGAATCAGCATCTGAGTATGTTTACTCAGATTAACGGTTCTCCGACAACGTTTTTGGCGGCGTCCAGCCACTGATATACGAATAGCAATTATTTTTCCACTTCTCTATCACACTTTGGCGCCATATAAACCGATATGTTACGATAACAGATTTTGGTACTGTGATGTTCGTTGAAAAGATTGGCCACAAGAAAAGAAGTATGGCCACTGTAGAAAGTAGAATCATATTCTTTTGCAGCATTGCAAATGAAGTTCGTTACGTTTTTTCGATAGGAAAAAGTAATCGACTTGTAAAAAACATTCATTCAAAAGGAACGAATATGTTTCTCCTGCATCACCAACAACATGAGAGGCTTCGTGAACTTTGAAACCTTTTTTATGCAACATTTCAAACGAAACGTAGACGAAAGGAATGTTATTAATATGTGAGTTCTACGAATTCATGTTCACTCATATTTTCAATTTGAAACTCTTTTATTATTGTGAAGTTGTCGAATGTTGGAAAAAGAGAGAAAGACAGCTGTTGCCAATGGAAAATGAATGCCTCAGTCTGTGCCCTTTGGATTCCCGCGTGCTGCGGGACCCTACAGCCAGGGTGGGCGTTGTGAATTTGAACTCACCATGAAAAAGCACGGTAAAAATAGCATAATGTTCGGTGTCGTTACGCTACTCGGAAAATTGCACATAATTCATTGACGTTTGAATTGCTTCATTGGAATTGAAGTACTGTTGATGCTTTAAATATATTATTTAGTTTTTGAGTTTTAATTAGTTCTGGTGCTTTGATGCGTTGTGCGAAGTTTCATGGACCTTCGTTGGATAGTCGTTGGACAAACTCTTTCAATTGGATTAACTGTGGCTCTATGAAAATGTATGCCACCGACTTTGTTGATGACTTTTGCGGGATTCGGTTTCCAACGCAGCATCATCGGCTCGGGCGTATGGGCAGCATAAAGTCTGTAGAGTGCCGAGTTCAAGGTCAAAGGTCCCCAGGTGGATCTGTAGCCGGCTGAGCATGTGCACGATACGGGTTTGCCAACACAATTAACACAGATTGGAGTCGCTTCAGCGAAATCCGTTTCCTGTTCTGAAGCCTACGCCGGCAGGATTTGCCACCGAACTGCGGCTGCATCCAGTACTGCGTCTAGCTGTCGGCTTGCTTACCGCTGGATATGCGGCCTGAACGCGCTTCGCCTTGCTCCTTTTCCGCATTCGGTGTCTGTTGAAAGTGGAAGTTCGTTTGTATTGGCCTTAGCATTTGCCTGCAGTACGCGTGGGTTGCCACTGCTTGGAGCAGAGTGAAATATGCTCCATACTGGCGCACTGGACGTGGAATAGGGTCAGCCACGTGCTGCAGCTGCGTTCAGCCACCTTCACACGCGAACGGGGATTTCGACAAAAACATTCAGTTTCGAGCGATTCGAAGGGACGTGTCATGCGATGGCGAATGACCGTACTGCAGATCAGGGTTATGTCTCTAATACCCAACTGCAATCCCCAATAACCTGCATCGAATGAAACACAGCTTCCCAGCACAATGTCAGGAAGCCACACACGCTGGCAACCGATGCCGCTAGTTTTGTCAGCTTTATCCTTTTGCATCCAACCAAACCATTTCAAACTAAATCAGAAACAGAAAAACCCACCGACGTGGCCTGCAGTAGATGCGCGCTTGGATTGGAGCTCACGACGTCTGCCACTCCAACGCGTCGTTGACGTGCTTTGCAATTAGAGTACTTTCTGATAAGATTAATCGAAAGGAGTAGATTTGAGCAAAAAATTTGTATGTGTGGTAGTGGACGCTGGGGAAGCTGGCGTGCGTTGGTGGTCCATTTTATGTCCCCTGAATGTCGGCAATCGTTTGCACCGGAGCAGAACGATGCGAATTCCCAGTCCCTGGATTGGATGTTGAGACATGTGATGTGTTCTTCACCATCGGGTTCGTTTGGCCGAGAAGTAATTTTCTCGTGCATCGATTTCGAACCCCGATTGCTATAGTGCTTGTGAGTTTCATTTTCCTTATTCGAAAGCGGCGTGCACATTCATCACCGAGGGTCTTCTTCATGTCGGTGCAGAAGCATAATGTCCTTTTCCTTGCGCTGGGGGAATAATATGCATTAACAGCGTGAACATTTGTATCAACATACACGATATCGAATATATCGATAGACGGCGGCGCGGGTTTTCCTGGTGATTGGCCCTGATGATGGCATTTCCGTTCCTTCGCTTTGACGTAGGGCACACTTTAAATTTTTTAAACTTAAATCTCGGCTTCTACGACTTTGAATCGCACTGCACACCGAGGACGAACCGAGCAGCATTCCTCCCATGATCATTCCGGCAATGACCGCCGCAAGGATTAGTACGAGCTAACATTGTAGTCGCGTCGTTAAATAATAATGTGTGCAAACGGTCAGCTCTAGGTTGTGTCCACCTTGACAAGATGTTTAGCTTGCCCGAGCCAACCGGGGCGCTAATTGATGCTGATGAATGCTAATTGCTCTCCTAAAACCAATCGAAACCCAAAATCGGAACACACAGTGTACTGTGCCAGCCGACAATCTTTTGCGGACGTGTTAAAAGCTGGCTTTACCGTAGTCCGAAATCTCCGATCTGATCGATTTGTCGATTCGTTGGAAAAGTCGCGCTACTCGAAAAATGATTCACAATTTCATGGTTCTTTGCTCTCAACGTGCCGGGTATTGGCAGCGTATCAAATCGATCACCGCCGTTTGGTTCGGTTCCTCGTTGCGATTTGTGATGCGAGCGCGCCGATAATCAGCCATAAATTGGTGGTGGCCAGACGTCTCGTTAGCTTTCCCCGCCAGAGATTGGCTTGGTAATTAATGCCGTTGGCCTGGGAATTGGTTTCTCGCGATACATGGTTCAATGTCGCAGATACGACGACGACGGTGTGGTCACCTCTTTCTGGTAGAAGGCTTGTGTATGTGGCGCGAAATGCTCAGGAAGCAAATCAAAGCTCAAGTTTTATGGCTCATAAATTAATTGGTGGGCACTTGAGGTTCCTCGAGCAGAAGCAACCACCGTATCGAAGGCGAGGTGGTTTTTTGATTAGATGTTGTGTTTTACGATAGAGCCATATCGAGAATCTTTTACAGCCGGGAATTGTGTCGTACGGCCTTACTGGTTAAAGGAGGTTAGGTGAGGTGTATTTTTTACTGATCGTGCTATCGCTCTTGAATTGCGAAAAATTGATTTTACTAGTTGTTGAATATTTTCAGTAATTATTTCTATTTAGTTTTGTGGCAGAAAGTTTTGGAATTGAATGAAAGCTAAATAAATAGCTTAAACGACCGATGGAATTGCCGTTTCTTGCGTGAAAATCGAGGAATGTCATTATGCCTTGCATTGCGCTTTCAATCGCATTAATCATTGACTGCACAATTTCTTACGATATCTATCAAGCGAAAAGTTTATCTATCCGGTGCATGTGTGCGTACGTGTGGAAAGGTTCTTCGAGGCTGCCGCCGGGTTTCGAGAAATTTAATGAACGAAGTTTGCAATAAGTTATGCTTGCGTTACGGACGTTCTGCTGAAGGAGCCATTCGTCCAACTGATATGTGGCTATGAGGTGTGTGCCCTGGTAAACCCAGAACCCTGAGCTATCGTCAATAGTTCGCTCGCATCGCATGGTAATAACCTCACCCAGTGTACCTTGGTTCCGAACCGAATGGGTAAAGGTCAGCACTATGCCGCTCTATAATTCTGTCGATTAACATATCCGGTCCAAAGTGAATTTCCCTCAGGAATAGAGTCGAATAGTACTGAGTGAAAGAGAGAACTCTTGGAATTCACATCCTAACTTCTGCCCCTTTTCAACAAGTGTAACACTTTGACCACAGAAGAAGCTTCGCCTAATGGACGCTCCGAATTTATGTGCTTCAAATTTCCTACGTCAAATGAAATTCCAACGACAAACATTTAATGTTCGAAGGAGCACGCACCTGCATCATCCAGGTTGTGATTGAAAAGGGGTGCAACCTGAACAAACTCACCGTCGCATCGTCAAGGGAGATGTACAGCCGAGCAAAAAGGGCCAGTTTATTGACTAGGTCACAAATAAAACGAAGCCTGTCACTCGTTTCTTCCAACAATCGGAATGATGCATTCCATCGTCTCGATATGCTATTTTAGGGATGTTTATGACGTTCGATGCTTGCCGTATCATAGACTGGCCAATGCTCACCAACCATCAGCTTAGTTTTTAACAAAACCCAAACATTTTAGTATTACGTTGGAGGAAAGCATGTAAATATTTAATGACAACTTAAATGAAGTTTAATTCAAAAACAATCATCACAAAGAAGATGCATTAAAAGTGTAGTAGTTCAAATACTGTCGTTAACATAATCATACATCTTAGACATTGTTCGGGAAATTTCCACCCTCTTCCAAGATTTGTGTGTGGTCATTTCCCCACAAAAAGCTTCCCGATGGGTCAGTTCGAATTGCAGAAAATAAGCGGACAGGCACCTTAAGGCGGTGACCTTCGGTACGCAGCCACATGTGACGCAAGTGAGCACCCCTTGATGGATGTAACCGGAGCAACCCCCACCATGCGAAGTCGCCTTGGAAGTAAGCAATGCTCCGGATGGGGTCAGTAGAGAGAACAAACGAAGCTAGACACTCACCATCCGGAAAAGGAGGAGCAAGGTATGGTTGCTTTCGTTGCGAAGCATCCCCGAAGGGAAGGCTGCGTTACGCGGCACGAGACGGAAGTGGTACATTAACCACCCAACCGCAGCAGCAACCACTTCCAGATCCACTTCAGCCGGATATATGGTGTGTGCCTTCATTTCTTAAGCTCCACATTCGTCGTCAATTAACGTCCATTGGCTTTGGTAACAATTTTATCCATTCAAGGACACCAGGCAACCAACCGAAACCCGTCGCCCTCTGGCCGTGGTCGTTGGCCATTTTCTTCGCAGCGAATGATGAAACGTTAATTTGGTTCGGCTTCGGCTAATACGCAAAACCTGGATGGAATCCTTCCAGCGACGACTGGCCTTCACTGCGTCAGCGATGCAACGATTGAAATGTGGCTCCCATTCGCCGCTATTTGTCACTGGCCGGCGGCGGCGCGCCGTGCATTGGGAAACAGGGAGGGAGCAGCTAATAATGTCCTTGTTGCTTAGCGCCTTGTAACGAACGAGTTTCTCGGCGAAAGGCTTTTGATGAACGGGCCTGTTGCGGTATGGGTGAGATTGAGGGGCGCTTCGGCGGCTATTAATAGAGGCAAAACTTTCCTCTGGTCGATCCGGCAAATTTCCATGCCGTCACCGCCAACCACCTGGCACCATTCGGATGCCGAATGTTTGGCAGGTGATGGATGATGTTGGCGATGATGCTTTTTGCTCGCTGCCAGCCACGTAGGACAGGATATGGGAAGCAACTCGCCGGTCGGTATCGCTGGCCGCGAATACAATCGGTTATGGCACACCCATCAAGCGGAGAGCGCATGGCTATAACCTTGCTTGAAGGGTTTTGTTTGCCTCAAGGATACTACAGCCGGCCTAACGTCTTCTAACGGCAGCTACATATCATCATCCGGTATCGACATGTGCCGAGATTCGTTGGCAGTTTTGAAGCAGTCTACCGAAAACGGACAAGATGTGTATTACTCTCTCTCTTACGTTTTCGACTTTCCACACGGAGATTCTACAATGTCGACGTGCTCATGATTTGGCATAATTTCACATCGTTTCCTGTTTATTTTTTCTGAACGCTGTCACAAAAGCCATTTGCATCAGACTAAGAGAGAAGGCTAGTAAAAGGATAATGGCATAGACGCACCGCACAGAAACATGATTACGATGGGTGGCGTCGTGTTTTGGTTCCAGAAGGGTATTTCATAATGGACCTTGCTCTGGCTGAGCTCCGGATCAGATCGGTTGAAGCTTGTGAGGCTCGTCAAGAAGAGCTTGTATAGAAGGCTTGTGATATTTCGGGACCAGTCAAGTGCACTAAGGACCGTTGCTTATCTTTCATCCCTTGCTTTCGCCTTTTTGTAAGCACACTCAGGTGCGAACTGAAGAAGAGCACCTCACACAGCAAACGTATAATTTGATATCGACAACCATATGTTCACGTGAGGGTCCCATATTTGACACCACATCGTTGGGAATACATTGAATAGTCTCTCTGTTATTAATTTAATCCTATAAAGCGTGTCCGTGAATTTAATGTTGAATACAACATATATGTTTTTGATTGCAGACCTTCTTATTAATTCTTTTACCATTTCGTATCTAACGATGTTTTTTTCTTTGTATATTTCCAGGTGAGTGCGGCGGAAAAATTGATATGACTACGAATCTAAGCCTGACATCTGCCTCATTTAAAGTAAGGTTACTGATGCACTTAAAATTACTCGAGTTTTCCGTCAAGTTAAGCAAAATAGCAGGTTCATCACGGGTAGGCTCTCCTAATTAAAAAACCTTTTTCTTAAAACTTTCAAATTGTTATTTTAGCATAATTTACATCGTGTTTGGGTACTTTTTGGAGTTCATGTCATGTCGCATTCGCTTATCGCTCGAAAACACCCACGTTGCAATCTGAAAACTAAATATTCCTCTGGCACGATATAGATCCTGGGAGTGATAAGGTGCGCACATAGAAAGCATCAAAAACATTCAATCCGCCTTATTTATCCAGCAGCTGTGTGTTTGACGGTGACATGACGGTCCATCGTCGGTGTCGGATGCGAATAACGACTCCTCCGTGCAATAGGCCGGGCAAATATTAACATGTAGCTGCAGCGGTGCAATGCATATTGTTAGACGCGGCAAATTCCTGTAAAGAATTTCGGAATTGAATAACGAAATTTAGCTTCGTTCGTTATCTGTAACCTTCTTCTGTCCTAAAGCGCCCTAGGTTTGGTTTGCCTTTGGGATTTGGGATTTGTATGATGTGGCTTCGCTCGAGAAAAAAAAACTTACAGTTTGCGGAAGACTAAGTAAGTTTGTCGACCGTAAATTTAAAAATTTGTTCTTTTTTTCATTCATTCACTACGATGCTCCTTATGCTCATGCTTATCAAAAAAGTGTTTACGTATTTAGGCTTAAAAGCAATCGGTCCGATCTTTTGTGCGAGAGCATATAGCATTGAGTTGTTGCAGCCTGGAAAAGGGCGAAAGTCTGATTGGCTGCTTTTAAGTCTGACGAATGATTGCAGGTAGATTAAGCCGATTTCGCAATTTATTATGGTATCACCCATTGACCGTTTCGCCTCTCCGGTTAATGCTAAAACCGGTAACATCGGTGTTACGCACGCTGCAGTGACCCATCGGAATGATAGCGTTTTTTTCGAGATGACTCCTCTGCGGACTGCTAACATATTAATGAGCAAAGTCAGCCCATCATATTTGGCCATCAGCTAAAAGCCGGCATAAATATTTAATTCCCTGGAATCTGTTCCACATCGGCGGCCGGAACTTTTTGTAACGCTTGCAATCCGAGCTACCAGTATTTTTTTAAACTTAACTGACCTTCAGTGTTCTGCTGGTAGAGGTATTCTGTCCATTTTTAAGTTAAAATGCTGCTGATAATGCGACTGATTTCTGCATACATGGTAATCGATAGCATAACGTGATAATAGAAAAAGTATGTTTCAAATTCTTTACTAAATAATTTTGTTACGATTTCACAAAACCGCACTTTGTTTCGAGCAGCACTTGACACCAAATCAATACGGAGCTCCAATTGTGCATTTTTTCGCTGCAATGTTGGTTGTATTATGTACGGTGTGCTTTCCGCGCGATGACCAAAAATGGCCAAAGCCCCTTTCGTACTGTGAAGCTCACCGGTGAACTTTTATTGTACATGATTTTCGTAGATCGTATGGTGTCTTAAGTTTCCATTTTCACTATGTACATTAGAGCTTTCATTTTCAGATCGACGGTACGGACTTCGGCAAAAATGTGACACCGTTTATAGGAAGACCTATCATATATCTTTCGAAGCACTTGAAAGTGTGTTATTTAAAATCTAAACAAGAAAAACCCTGAAAAAATCATGCGCCAGCTGTTGTACCACTGCGCCAACGACGGAAGAGCGTCGTCCCGACAGCAAGGGGTAAAGGTTAACCCGAGTGTCGGTGTGTCAATTGACCGGTACGCATCACATTCCTTCGCGCTTGGTGGCACGAAACGTGACGATAAATTGACAATCACCCGTCGGTGGTGTGATACATTTTTCGTTTTCTTCATTGCGCTGGAAAGATCGTTCGCCGGGCTCGATGTATCCAGAAAACGGAAGCCTGGGTGGATGGTTTTCAATAGAAAACTTTATTTATTTTTCACAACACCACCGCCGCTCTTCTGGTCCGTGAAATGACACTTAAACAGACGCTTGCCACGTGATCCGAGTGCTTCCTTTGCTCGTTTTTCCGTTGGCCGCTTTCGGCGTTTCGCCAAGCACTCACTCCGGTAGAGGTAATTGATGTAGCATCTCCAAGTCCATCAGTGGTGAGGTGTTTTAGAAGTAGAGTGCCGTGTAGAGCATCTGCCATTCTTACTTTTCTTATGTACAGCAGATAGAAAAGGTTCTTTTTGGAGAAGCTGCACTTCCAGTGATTACAAAAGCAGCGGAGGCGAAGCCAGCCAGCAAACCAAGGACCGAAGAAGTCAGTTCTCGAGTTAGTACACAGGACCTTCGATGGCGCTTTTGGGGTTTATTAATTCATTTTCATATTTTAAGTACATTCTCGTGACAAGAATCCTTTCCATAGATTACGGCAATTATAATAACTTGGCGCTCTCAAGTCTTGTATGTTAAGTGATAATTATTGTTTGCAAAATGGCTCCGTGGCGTTTAGCAAATATTCCTCGAGGCGTGGTTCCATTGAAGGATTAGGATACTGGAGAAGAAAATCTCAATCTCTATCCTGCCAAGAGCCAAGGCCCGTTTAGTTTCGTGAAGTTTTAATTTATGCATCATCAATTTGTGGCAGTGGCATCGATGAATCGCATCGCCAGGGGAGGGCTCAGGAAATTGTGCTTCGTGGGTTTCATGCCCGGAAGTGTTGATTTAAGCACGTGAATTTGGCAAATTCATTAACTGGCTATTGTAATAGCATTGAAACCTGGAGGTGCTTGGTAAACGTTTAATCAAGGCCGAACTTGTTAGTCAATGATGAACTTGCAAATCTGGAAAAGTATGATAACACTTCGCTAGATCAATATAAATCATCGTTTTACTTGGCATCCTCTTCAACTGATCCATCGTAACTCATACAGCCCTTATTTTTTTCGTTGATCGGAACAACGTTGAAAGTTGAAGCATAAACTTGTCTGCCTGCTAACTTTACTAATGAAACGGGCAGAGTATTTTCGGCGTCCATACCTAACACATGTGAACCCACGCCCGATTGCTTCTCCATACCCACGATGTGTGCGAATTTCAGTCAAAAAGCTATCGGTATTCAGTAGAATCCTCTTTCCTTGAAGAGTCGTCGTGCAGGAGTCGTTTCAATTACGCTAAACGCGCAAATCTGCCACCACCGATTGGTTGAGGTGTAAAAAAATGTGATGCTGCTTTCTTCAACCTACGCACGCCGTAAACTGATCTTGGCGCTCGTTTCGGGCGTCGGACGTAGAAGAGGGCCGCATGGTGATTTATTTCGAAACTGGGGAATTTTTGGCATTTATCCCGGCACCCGTTGTTCGACCGTTTCCCCGACGATTGGACGGCCTTCGCTGGTTGGCGCAGAAGCTTTTAAGGTATTCTTTTGCTTGTTTTTTTGTGCTGTTCCCTTTTTCGTGTGATTCTGGTCGGATTCGTGCGCAAGTTGTGTGGCGAACGAGAGGAATGTATTACGGTGTAGTGGGGAAGGTTTGATGTCATTCAACATAAGAAATGAACCGATCCCCTGATTGGGACCATATTTTACAATCCCAATCGCGAGATCGGATACGCGGGTTTGGTTAAATTCTGTGAAATTCGTGAAAAAGAAGGAGTTCGTTAAGGACGGTATCGTCGGCTGTCTGAAGGCTGATTAGGCGAAGTGTCGCACTGCCTAAAGTCATTATGAATTAGCTCTTTAATTTGCTTTAAATCCCCGCTGAGTTCAGTGGGGGTTCTGCTGCTGGTGCTGCTGCGCCTACAGTGAAGCGGATGTTACTTCAACGTTCTGCAGTAGTCGTGTCATAAATATCGCTTTGCCAAGAATGATTTCGTTTACTTTTATGATCAATGTTTATGGAGCATTATTTGGAATCGATGCGCACGGACATGAATTTCGTTCTTAAAAGCCCGGCAATATTTATGCAACGTTTATGGTGCTCCTTTCACGTGACGGGCCTTATATTTAAAACTTGTACATTAACACAGCTGAAGCGTGTTGATTACGCCAAAAGTGTTGAAATCGTCGAAATTTATAATTCTACTTCTTAACATTTAGTGATTGTTTATTGGTTTATCGAACTTAAACAATTCATCAGGTCCTTGCGATATCGACCCTATTAAGTGGGCTTATCTTCCACTGGAACTGCATGATCTAGTTTCTATTGGTCCCTGTTTTAAGCTTTAATCCATCGGTACTTCGTGACTGCGCTCTATAAAGCTATAAACAATGGGATGGATAGAGATAGGGCTTAGGAAATGTGACCTGCGGACAGTGGCTGTCGACCACCACGTCTTGCGGCTGGCAAGATCCAAGGCAACGTGTGTCCCGTTTTCATCACGCCAACCGACAGGGCGTGTCGTCGATCCGGTTATCGGGGGCCAATGTTGACCAGGAGCAATAAATTTATCGGTCCCTCAACATCGGCTGGGAATAAACTTGCGGAAAGGTGGTGTCTACATGATTAATGACAGCGCGTGGGGCCCGGTTGTCAAATGCCCCGGGCCCCCGGTCACATTCTGCATCCGGTTGGTAAGGTCCAAGCAGCACCGCTTCTACTGTGGCCAACACTGGTAAACACTGTTACTGTTGAAATGCTTGGAATGAGGATGAATGTTTTTACTCCGTCCTCCTGCACCACTAGCTTCACTTTCAAATGGCCTGCCCAACTCTCTCAGCATGCCCCAGACCTAATACCTGAAACGATAACAACAATCGGCCAGCCGGCCGGGCCGACAAGGTGAACTAGCACCACTCGGTTTATGATACGAATCGCATATCTCCTTCGCCCCTGAAGGCGCATTGCAATGCATTATTCTAAACTCAACTTCCGAGCCGCGACCTTCCGTGCTAAGTCGTCCTAAGTCGAGATCGGTCGAATGACTGTAGGTAAGACAAACAATAATATTTGCCCGAAGGTTGTATGTGTGTTGAGCTGCATTTAATTATCCCTTGCCTCTCTTATCCACAGTGCCCCTATCAGGCCCGCTTCATTGCATACGGCTGCATTTACTTTGAATTAACGGTTTGATTGTGCGTCGTTCTAGCAAGAAATGCATTAACAACGCCGAGCATTCGAGGACCACCTTTAACGGGCCTGACAGACGCCATGGTCTCATGATTCATGATCTTGGGCCATGAACGCCACTCAGCTGAGGTTCAATGGCGCCCGTGGCAGGTTAATGTGTTTGGAAAATACTTTCTCTTTAAAAGGTTCTTCGGATGCTGCAGCGCAATCTTTTTTCTTTCTCTCTCTTTCTTCCTCTCTTTCCACTCGGCCATGATTAATTTTGTCCGGTAAAGGAAGTCATCATCGTGCACCGGAAAGGCGACGAGAACCGTGTCAATCCGGGCCAAAACATCGGCTGACCTGGGTGGAAAAATCCGAACCCACCCATCCGAGCGTTATTGACCGTTTCTAGGCCAGTGGGGTGCCTGAGGAGTTTTTAAATTTAGAACCGTGTCCGGGTACGGTCAAGGTTGGAGGATGGAAAGCGCTGTTGGAGCGAAGTTGGGGAACGGTTCCGCAATTCGAACCGTGATGGTGCTGGGTGCTCGGTTGAAAATTGAACATTTTCATTTTCCTAGAAAGTTTGCTTTGCTCCGGCGAAATCGGTGCCACTCGCGTGATGGATGGTGATTGCCACTCGATGGCCGCGTTTCCTGGGATCCCCCTCGCCGAAGGTTAAAAATGCTATCCGCGAAGGACGATGAAAAGTCGTGTTCGAAGAAGCGACAGAATGAATGTCCAGCATCCTGTGTCCGATGTCCAACGGGTGAAGGATTCGAAAAATTTCATTTCTGCCGATGCCGGATGGCCCCACAGCTTCGCCTCCTTCATGATTGCTCGGTTGACGGTTACAAGTTCGAGAATTTCGTTGCACCCGCGCAGATAAAGTGCAGCAAAAGGTGTCCCGTAATGTTTTTAAAGTCACATTGCAATGCGATGACATATCTAAGTGGCGAGCGCGAATGGAATGTCACCTGTTTCTGTCCGGTTGAGAGCAATCATCAAAACGTCGCACAGTTCCAGGAATGCATTTGGCAACGGACTGCCGTGCTATTTATACTGAAATCATCAATGATTCACTGTTTTTTTTTGGAAATCTTTACAAAATATGTACATCATTTTCCGAAGCTCTGATTCGTAATCGTTCTGGTCATCTCAGATTGTCTATGACGCATGTTGATATGCGACGCAATGCAGCAATAACAGGAGTTGCAGATTTGTGGCAACCCACGATAGATTGCAGGAGCTGAGTTGCAATTCACAATGGTGGCCTTTTTTGTCGCTTCAATGTGCAGATAACCTGCTGTACTTTAACCATTTGTAACACAATGATTAATGATACTGCAATCTTCGATCGTCAGCCAATGCTTCATCACACCCAATACGAATTGATGCATTTCGTCAGCATTAGCTGTTGATAAGATTCAGCAACAGTGTGATACTAAGAGACGGTTTGTAGGATTATTAAGAATACATTCTATCAGTATGTTAAACAAATTTTATCTAATAATAAAACAAAAAAAGGATTTTAATACAAACCTTAAAGTCTAACAACTGTCACGAGTGAAACCCGATAAGAATTGCTCTGATGGACACTGCTTTGGGTGCATGATGTAATTAATGGTCAAGACGAATTTGGGGAATGTGAGGATCAAAAGCTCATTCTTCTTTAAGGAACAAACATAAGATAGCGTTTATTATATGCACTCTTGTTTTAGATTGTAAGTGCAACAACCTTTTGCACGCTGAACGAAGATAATGACCTCACAACAATGTATGTGAAACAATGTATGCCAAATCACGACCAGAGTAAATTTTGCACTCCTTTCCCGAGAATCTTTCGTGATCCGTGCTCGCCTTTTTTTGTTTTCACACTTGGCGACGTAACATGCGAGGTGCATATTTACTCTTCAATGTCTTGCAGCCGAAATCCTGCCACAAAGCAGTACAATGAAGGACGCGGAAGGAAACTTTTCGCTTATAGCCCTTATTTTGTAATATCTAATCAATTTTCCGTTTTGCGGGATCTCGATATTCGTCACAAAATGGCACGTGAAAAAAACAAAATGTTCGTCCCTCCGGCTGATACATTTATGGTCACATTTGCGGAGGTGGTGTCGACAAACTAAGCCGCCACAACTCATTCGACGGATCGCCTCCACGGCCCGATGACGGATCGGTATTTGATTGCTGGTGAGTGAAGGTTTGGCACTTGCCTGTCCCATAAATGTCGGACCGTGGTTTCTCCTTGCGCTGAACAAGATACGGTTGTGCCACATCTACCGAAACGGATGGCTGCTGATGGGCATCGCGTTGCCAGTGGAAGAATCCTGCACCGAATTCTGGTGAATGATTCCGGCTTGCCAAACGGCATGACGAGAATGCCCGGTCTGAAATGGGAACAAATTGCCTCATGAATCATAAATTGCCATCAAATCGCTTGGTTCGCACTGTAATGTGTTGTGTTCCGGTGCTTTTTCCTCGTTCGAAAACGAGAACGGCGCGGTTGAGCTAAACGTAGGACAATTAAATGGTTCAACCATCCGTAACTCATTAAAGGGAAAATAAAAAAATAATTACACCATTGGAATTTATTTTTTATTGATGCAAAACATAATAAACAAGATAGTTCGAGGAAAACGCGAATAATCGAAATTACGCCGTTGAGATGAAAATGGAAACGTGTTAATGAAATACTTTACAACGAAGATAGTATTTAAATGTTGTATTTTATTAAAGAATGTTTTCTTTACAACAATAATTATAAATAACTAAACACACATAAATAAATTAACATGAAATAAAACATGATAATTGATAAAGTCCAAAGATTGAATCGGAGGCGTCTCCATCGTGATTGCGAACATCCCGAAACATCACGAGATATGATACGGCTACGAACCGCCTCACGCTTCGTTGGCTTCCGAAACGTGAACTAACCATTCACCGATAATCGAAACCATTCATTCATTCATCGGAAAGAGAACCGCCGCATATTGGGAGGCGACCATCCCCGATCCGCATACCATCGGCAACCGGACTGTCCGATCGTGGCCACGCTCTTTCGGTGTGCTAGTGCCGCCGGCGAGCGTACGCTGAGCTGACGCACGCATGCCGCACGTGATCCGTGCGATTGGAATTGGCGCGTGGATGGTGGTCACGCACGCAGATTACGACACTGGCGCGCGGTGTGGCGCACCACACACGTCATCGGCGGACCACCGACTTCTGCGAACTCGGATGAACCTCGGCGAAGCTGTGACCTTCACGGGCGGGCCGGCTGTCTTCCCGCCGAGGAGGGCTGATACAGGTTTTCGCGCAGCGAGCTGAAATCTCCAAAGGAGGTGATAGTAAACGCCTCGGAGAGTGATGCCTTCGCGGAGGCTCGCGACTCGTCGTGGCTGATGTAACTTGACACCGGTTGGTGCCTTCCCAACAACTCGTCGACGTCATGCTGTGTGCGGCGATGGATTCCCGCGCGTACCGGACAACCTTCAACTGACTTTATGGTCTATGCGACCGGCCGGCCACGTCGAACGGAAGACGTCGCGGTTGGGTGCGGGTCGTTGATAAGACCCTACATTGGTGGCATAGTCTGTGTGATGGCGATTGCGTTTAAGAGTTCTTGCGCCCGTTGCTAACCGGGCTGCAATCGTGCAGGCGTGATGGCAATTGCCGAGGGGTGCTACGAGCACAGGGTAAAGTCTAGAGTTGAATGCCTCACCGGTGAGCACCGGGGGGTGCGCCGCGGACTGATTTGAGGCTCGCTTAGTTGGCGCATTTTTCGATAAAGTTGTGAAATGGCTCAACCAACTCACTCACATGGAGCGACTAGTTCCGTGAATGGGCGAGACGCGACCGACGAGTCAGCAAAGCGGTGACCAAACGTGTATCGTGCAATCGACGGCCGCAGTGGCGGCTTGGGATTTCGTTTTCTACAGAGACAAGATGTCGAGGGGGTCGAGGGGCTCGAGTCGGTTATCTGTTGAGGTGCGAAATGGTACGAAGTGGGGTGCTTATTGCAATTCCAAATCGTTTTAGCTTCAGCGCTATCGAAGATGATGTGTTACAATGTGCTTCAAAACAAAAGCTTCAAGTCACGTGACGAGGCACGATCGTCGGACATGTCAAACCAAAACTCCTAGAGCTCTTTCTGATAACATTAGCAACAATCTTCTGTTCGTGATAAAACCAAGCGATGTAATAAGTAGCGCAAAATTTTATCCAAATGATTGTTAGAAGAAAAAAACAATATAGGCAACAAGATTTGGGACAATCATTTTAAAGGGATCGTAATGAAATGAAAAAAATCCAATATTTACCGATTTTTATTTAGCAGAGCGTGTACAAAGTACACGCCATCTTGCAGTTCTATTTATAGTTATTCTTGATATGGCAAGGCTCTATCTTACGATGAACTCAATCGTCGAACTTTTCCGCTGGCCCTGCCTACAACATGTCTGGTGTTCGATGTTGGAAGGTGCGAGATGATCATGAATGTGTTTCTGTTGTTGTTGTTGTTGAAAATGGTGAACAGTTTCGTCACCCGGCCCGGCCTGCAACTCACTCCGAAGGGCACCTTTTCTGCCAACTCATGCAGCCTCAGCGATATCCTCTACATTGATTGGTGGTCGATCTTTAAAAAAACATTTTAGAAATTGAAACAGTGAGAGTGGCAAATTTGTGTTTACAATTCGCATACGACTATCGGCCATGGCTCTCGAGAACCACTATCTCCGGAGGCGGCCACGTGCATCGGAACCGGTCAGCAGAAAGAGAAAGACAGAGAGTGAGAGAGAAAGAAAGGGGGCAGTCTCGTGTGTTTACTCTGTCATTTTCATTTTCGCGGGAACTCAAGTGGCATCATATTGACATCTGTCAACGGGAGACCTCCACAGTATAAGTGGTAACCGTCGGCCGCTCGTGCGGTGATTCAATTCCAACTAATTGGGCCGCCGGCGCGCACTGATCGATTAAAGTGTCGATCTTTGGCTGTTGCGACCGGCAGAATGTGCCCATGTTCGGTTGATGGGGTGTCATATTTTTAGCCGCACGTTCCGCGGCCAACAAACGCGACCGAAACGTGACGGGGACGAAGATGCCGTCGCCGGCCGTTCGGTCCGTCGTCTTCGGAGAATTGACAGCATCCGACACACTGCCAATTGCTGCAAGCTATCGAATCTGGCAAGTGGCTTCGGATCAAAGTCGACATTGGGGCTCGGCGGTGGTAAACATCGTTTTAGCGTCCTTTTTTTTGGACCCAAATGTTCTCGGTGTTTGAGTACATAATTCAAATGTTTGAATCTCAAACAATCTAGTTCACGTCAGCCCCACTAACCAGTAATCAGGCCGCGTGTGAGCCTTTGCCTGAGTTCGTTGTTCTCGCATCTATTTCCTTCTCCATCACCGTGTCATTGGACGCCGGCTGTCACTAGAACGCCGCCATTCTTGCTGGCATTGAATTGCGTGCCGTGAAAGAGTCGTTAGCAACACACAAACTAACTGTCTTGGCTGTGTCCGGCATGCAGCCGCCGATCGGTGATGGCGGTCTAAATTTAGCCGCGTTCGTAAGCGTCTCGTCCGCGCCGGATCGCGATCAGTTCGCGCGCTTTATTGGCACAATTCACTTGCGACCGTTTTTGTCTCCGCTAATGAACGATAATGGACGTCAATTGAGTTGGAGGCTGATTTTCTTTCGCCGTGCCAACTGGACCAGGAAATACAGCCAAAGCTGCGGTCCATCTTTCCAAGTGTGAATTCAAATGTATGTCTGTTTACTTTCCGCTAGGCGCGAGGTGGCTTCTATTTGGCTTCTCGTGCATGACACAGTCGGCTCCTTGTTGCACCATTTGATTGGCACGTTGCATCGAGTGATTGCGCGCCCCGGTGCAGTGTTTGATTGTTGATCACTTTTTGCTGTCGGACCCGTGACTCAGTGAGCACCGCGCACAATGATAATTACCACGATGGGTGATTGTTTCGAATAGAGCGATTCTGCCGTGTCATCGTGGGTCTATGTTGAAGCTAATGTTCGAATTGTTGACGGGGTGTACCCTAGAGTACTTAACCTGTTCCATCCTGTCATGTTCTCCTCCAGCTTGACGAGCCAGGCAAACGTATGCACGTGTAACCGTCGTTTGTTGATAATTTGATTTTCATTTTGAAAACTGTTGCAACATTCCTTTAATTTTATTACAGTGTTCTCAATTTTTCGTCATCTTTAATGTATTGATCAAAAGACTGTTGTTGTTGTCTTTAAAATTCGAAAAAATCGATGATCGAATATTACTGTTGTTGAAACGATCAATAGCACTTCTTTACCCTTTGAACATTTTTCATCTTTCTTATTTGTAATTTAAATTGAATTTTAATCAATCAATTCTTTTATTTCGGTTTCTATGAATAATTACCACCAGTGTCTAATTCTTAGGGTAAAATTATCTCGTGCAGCTTTGAATGAATAAGCAAACGAAATAGTGATCCTCTAAACTATTCTTCTTAATTATAATAATGCTGCAAGCTAATCTTAAGGTTGTCACACTCCCTCCCTTCAAGCGAGAATTGAAGAACTCGTGCAAGAATTGTTAGCAAGAACGAATTGTTCTGTAACTTCGGGAATTTTCGAAATGTGATATCATGCAGCCATTAACCATTACGATTAAGTAGCTAAGGGGCTGCCATATATCCGCCAGCGCGGGCGTCAAATCACTCGCGGTCGCCCCGGTTTATGATTCACGCCAGGCTTACGCAGCCAATTCGCGAAGTCTCCTGTCTGTATGTGTCTGTGTACGGGGTGGCGAACCTTCGTATCTTCGTATCTTCCCGCCCAACGTTCGCGCGCTCTTTGGCCTGGTCCAACGGTCCCGCCTCCGCTAGCATGCGAGCCGCACGTGAGCTGTGCTCTTGAGTTTTGTGTGCGGAGGCCTATGGTCAGGATCTTTCTCTCACTGCCGCTCCCGGTCGGTCGGCCTACTTCCGCCATGGCGTGACGGTACCTCTTCCGCTACCGGTAGATGTCATCCGTTTGCCGGTTTTATGCTCTCACCACCCCGCTTGGTGAGAATCGCGACCTGCACGGGGGATTGCCGCCGTGGATTAGCTAAGGCCCCTGAGCTCAAGGGCTTGCGCTGCTGCACGCGGGATGGGTCCGGTTGTTGCGTATGTTGGCAAATATTTGTGCCGCTGTCTGCGGGAGGTTGCGGCGACCCCGCCGCTGCGTCGCTCATAAACAACTTCTGCTGCTTGAATGGCTGGGCGGCGGCGTCTGGGGCACGTTTCGGAAACCCACAGAGCGGGTGGAGTTGTAAAAGAGGGCACCCAAAACGATCGTCTCACTCGCTCTGCGAGCGCTCGCGTGTGCTGTCCATCTTTGTTTTCGACCAAAAAAATGCGGTGAACCTTGCCACCACCGTCGTCCGTTGTTCTACCGCAAGAACCGTCTCGCGTCTTACTTCGTAAAGTGCGCGCGGTCGCTGCTTGCGCGGGTCTCTCTCGCTTTCGCTTTATTTGCTGCGCCGGTCTTTGGGAGTGCGCGACTGTGCGATTCGCTTACGCGGCGCCATCGCGCACACAGAAACGAACACGGCCACACGGCGCTTAACCGGCTTTCGGCCCCGAACACCGACACGCACACTGAGCCCGGTTGGTACCACCAACACTCCCGGCCGGACTCGCGAATACCACCTTCGCGTGCGCGCCGCGTTGTGCCGTTACGACCAGCGACATGTGTGACGGTATGCGGAGGGCGGCCGCGGAGGGCGGGCCCGAGGAGTCGAGCAGATTCTTAAATAAAACCAAAAATACACTGCTCGAATAACTCAGTCTTCCACGGTGGCGCTGATAGATTAGAGCGGGTTGCAGCAGCAACAGCAAGAGCTACTACAAAGTTATCTCGACGCAAACGGCCGCGAGTGCGCTTCGAAGCAGGACGCGCATCAGACAGCGGAGTGCCTACCGATCGCGTGTTGCACGTGTTGTTCGATTCCCTGTGCTCTGTGACACGATTCGTCGCGGGATCCAGCGCAGCGTTCTTATCGCGTAAGTGTCACACTTTAGTCAGCTTCTGTCTAGGGTTTGGAGCATTGCAGCCTTCGGTTTCGATTCCGCCTTGCGGTGCATTCGAGCTGCCGGTGTTCCTCCCCGGTGTTGTGTAAGCGAGCGTTGTGCGTGGGCTGCTGTTCCGAATGGCCCCAAAATACGCATGACGGTGGCGGGACGCGCGCGCACACGTGGTTTCTCGCTGTAAGTGCGTGCCACTTACGCCTTCCGGCAGTGAGCAGACGTTCGTTAGGTTTCGGTATATTTTTTGTGGCCCCGTCTATTTGGCACTCCTTGTTGCGAAGGTACGTGACGCGTACACGCGGCCATGTGGCAAAAAAAAATTCGCGAGCCACACTCACACTCAGACGAAGAAAAGAAAACACGCAAATAGGGTTGGCTGTTTTTGGGCCGGACCGGGTTTCGCTGCTGACTGTTTCGCAACAGCCGAAACGATCGCTCCGGATCCGTTCGGGCAGGGGAGAGTGATCAGTGAAGTGTATCGGAAACGTAAACTGGAAACCGTGCACCGAATTAAGTGCCGATCGTTAGGCGGGACCGGCACCACCTTATCGGACGCTGGGGGGGCCTGTTCGGGGAGCTCTGCGCTTGTGAATCGAATCTCGATTGCATCGCTAGATCTGGAAGGAATTCTCCTCCCAGCCTGCGGCTAGTGATCCACCCGGTGATCCCCCATGGTGACGACAATGGCGCAATAGAGCGCGATTGACGTGAACGAACTATGAACGCGGCACAGCTCGGCTGCCCAATAGTGAAAAACCATACCCGTGCGGGGAACGCACTGGATGACGGGTGTCATTTTGTTGATGATGCCACCCGCCGGATGAGTCGTTCTGAAGCCCCGGTTTTGTCCCCCTCGATTGTTGTGGTTACAATGGCGTGGTTGTTGCATAAACATAATGAAAAAGTGCGATCGCACGGTATACAGCACAGTGCTGATCGGTAGTGACACGCGATTGGGATGAGATTCTGGGGTTTTCCGGGTTGTTGTCCTTGTCGCAGCTGCTGTTCCAAGAATTGGGCGACATTCGTCGTTCGCCGAAGCTTCTACGGTTGTTGGACAATGTTCATTGACGTGCTATCCCGCAGCGACAGGCGCAAGATGACGACGGCAAGCGAGAAGATAGTGCTGCCTGGCTTTTTTTTTTCTTGGCGTGCATTATCAAGCGCCGGCATGTGATAATGTTTTACGGTTTCGTAAACATGTGCCCCTCGGTGGCTCTCGACGGTCCCTTTTTTCCACTCTCCGTTTAATGAAAACGGATCCGACACCGACACCCCAGCGATCTCCGGTACTTTGTGATTACAATTAACAAGTTTCGTGCGCGCCGATTGCAACAGCAATGGAAAATCACCCGCCGGAGCTAGATAGGTGTGCCTTTCTGACGGAAGCACCCAGACCCACCGGACACACTCCTTGCCAGCAACGTTTCCACCGGTGAAATTGGTGGCGTGGATTTTGTGGAGCACTGTGGAACGGAGGTCGAAAACACCTTTGAAACACAGCAGAGAAAAAACGACCCGAAAACGGGTGACTTTTCCGCTTCTAATATTCACCGGGAGCCGGGAGCGCTGACGCAAAACGCTTCAGTTAGCACATTCACCCGGCCCGGCGTGTTGCGTTTGCAATAAAACCCAAGCTCCCAAGAAAAACACCACCACCGGCAGTCCGGCACTGTTCGGGTTGATCCACTGAGGGAAGGCGTCGCCGCCGGGACTTCGCGTTGCGTCCATCAATCACGCGAATGTCGCGTGAAACGGCGGCTTCTTCCCGGTGCGGGCTAACCCCCACGCTCTTGTGTCCGTCCGCCAACGCTCTGAACGGAACGGGGTTGGCCCGAAAAATTCGGGAAGAAAGCGGAAATTCGAACTGTCTCATGGCATGGGCCCCGGTGGGCGGTGGTGTGGCCGCTTGGTGGCCGTCGAGTGCGGTGCACATTCGTGTGACCCTTCGTGCTTTCAATTGCCGTGTCATGTTCAGCTGCCGCGAGCGCAACAGGAGCGCGCCGCCACAGGTTCTGCGCCAACTGACCGCGCCCTGGCTCATTTTTGGGCGGCTGTTTCAGCGTAATTTGGATGGACTCTTTTTGCGCCGACTTTGCCGGCCCGTTTCGCTGTCGCCGTGATATATCGACCGCTTGATACTGATTTATCGTATTTCGCTTAACTCTATAAAGCACGAGAGACATGGGGGGGTTATTTGGCGCCCCTACCGATGTTCGGGTGGTGTGTTACTTTATTAAGTACTGCCACGGGGTGTATATTTTTGGCGGTGATGATCGTAATGAACGATTGAAATTTATTTTGCTATTACGAGCCATCAAGCAGTGTCCATTTTCTCATTATTAAAAAGCAATTGTTTTGGGTCGATTATAAAACCATTGTTGAAACCCTCTTGTTCTTCATCAAGCTAAGTGGGTTAATCTTAACTGAATCCAAACTCGAATAATCTACACTGAAAACTTCCGGTTCTCCCATCACTGCGAAATTCTTTTCGTCTGACTCGTCACAGCAGATAATGGTATACCGTCGAGTACCTCCCGAGTACGATGGGAGCTGAACTTGTTCCTGTTCCTTCCTGACAGGGCGAACCCACTGTGCCCCGCCATTCTTACCTTAGGCGATTCCGGCATCGTTACTACTGGGCTTGTAACCTTGAAAACGCGACATAGAAAGTGATTCTTGGTTTATAGCGAGAGTTCGCCGTTGAGCCCACGTTGGGCGGTAATCAATTTGCACACGATTGAAGGGCGGTCAGGACTGACTAAGGCAGACCCTACTAAACCTGTTCGGTTCGTTCTGTGCGGCTCCCGCAGCGGGGACTCGTTGGGATGGTGTGACCGGTTGGCTGGCTGGAATCTGGTCTTGATCTTGGTTCACATTTGCATTCGTGTCATGACACTGCCCGCACGCCACACGCAAAACGGGACACCGTATAAAGGCTGGAACAATGTTGATGTCCACGGTCGCAGACTGCTGGTAGCGCCCCGTTATCGCCAACACTGATCGTGGGGGGCACGCCACAAGTTGCTCCAAGATCCGCCTTCGGCTTCGTGGCCGAATACAGGAAGTTCGACGGAGTGTTCAGAGAGAGAAAGAGCGAGCGAGGGGATCGCCCGACATGCTTATCGCCGTCGTATCTCACGCTGACCAGCACCCTTCCCAAACATGGGCAGGGAGTTGAAACCCTTTAAACGATCACACCACGTTGTGTGAGCTGCACGGAACGCGGGCGTGCAGATAAATATCGGTAGCAAATAAATCGATGTATCAGCAGCACAGTGGGGCCCGCCCATCTGACCAGCATTAGGCGGCAGATGTCGTGCAGTCATACACGTTTGATGTTTTAATGTGCAGTCATTGCGCGATAACTGCGATTGTAATGACGTCCGCGTAAAATCCCTGCCACGGTATGGTAATGCTCACGCTCTGGTGTCCTGCGTGTTTGATATGGTCACACTCCTGCGGCTCGATTACGTTGCCCCTGTTTTCGATATCTCGTCGATATCTCTCCCCGATATCGGTATCTTCGATGTTTGCCTTCGATAAGAAGCAACGCTATTCGGGTTACACAGCACCAAAAACGTGCTCCAAATCGAATTCTGTTCCGCCAATGGCGATGTGTCATTCCTCGTTGTCCACTAGACCGAAAAACGCACATTCATCTAGCTAATTGGAAATGGGATGGAATATTTTTTGTGTACATTTTTTGAGAACCGACATGCCCGTCTGCCCATCGATAGCTTCACTCAAGGTTGTCCACTGGAGTACTAGATTGCTGGTTTGTTTCACTCCAGTTCGAAGACAATAGCCGCATAATGAAAGTAGGCTGTAATATTGGCACTAATTATGAAAGATGTCTATCGCACCCGTCTACGCTCTGTCCCGTTAGCACACTTTCGGTTCGACGACAAACAAATCTGTGGCCCGCAGTTATCTGCTCCGTCGGTCAACACACGCGGCAGTGTGCAATTGATGGGTGAGGTGTGTTTGACAGATGCAAAGAAACCAAAACTTGAATCCTTCAGGTGTTTGCTTTAACACGTTTTCTCGTAGTACAGCAGGCTTTGCTTCTGTTTGACAGTTGAAGTTAAACAAAACAAGTTCAAGTTGTATTTTTTCCACCTCTGTGACCAGCACGCTCTGGGCTGATTGAAGGTCTCTACTTCTGAAACGACCGATTGGTGTTATCCGTTGTCGATAAGACATCACGATAATGGCTGGTATGCCGAAACCATACGATAGAAGATCCTTGATTTCAGCTAAAGGTATCCCCGGCAAGGTAACAAACGAATGAAATTTAGTGTCCATCCATCCTTGACCCCGCATCAATCTCGTTACGGGTAGCCAACGGGTCGGGTCGTTAGCGCCAACTGTTGATGAACTCAACGGTTAATTTGCAAGTTGCCTGGTTTACTGTATAGTATTTCACAGTACCACAGTTCCACAGTATTGGACAACTGGTTGGTCCTGCAGTGCAGAAAACGAACGAAACCGTGATATACATCCGGTCTCTTGTGATCCTATCGATGAAATGGGATCTCTGCATCTGGAACGAACGTCCAATACTCTTGACGTCAACTCAGGTTGTTTAATAGGAAACCGTCAGTCGGTCACGGTCATTACATGGTTCGTACGACGAGTGTCGTTTCTGCCGTTGCCCACATGACAGGCGTCCTCTTGGTCACGGAATACGACAACATTCATGGCATCGGATGACGGACGTGTCGACGGGAGAACCATGTCATGATCAAAACTTTGTCTCCACCGGTAACCGATGTGATGATGCCCGCCGCCGTGGATGTGTAAGGAGGGTTCATTCAATCAGCCCATTCAAACGGTTGTCCTGGTCTGTCCTGGATCCGACAATAAACATATGCTCACCAGGGTTACCCATTCCCCGGGAGTGCCGAGAAAAAGCGGCAAAGGCGCGATTTATGTGTGCAAATTAATTGACAACAATAACACTGCAAGAGAGCACGGAGAGACACTAGGTGTCGGTGGGTCGCTTAGTTGGGAGCGCACCGTCTATCGCGTGACACGACAGAAGCTACATTAACGCCAAGACGGTCTCGGACGCGGCTACGTATGATAAGAACTGTTTCTTAAAATAGTCATCATAACCCGCAGTCGCGTCTAGCCGTGTTCTGTTCGGCCTCTGCCGATCGGCGGAACCTTAGAGGAAGGTTATAGCGATCGTACGGTGCTGACGGATGCGCGTATGGATGCAGAGTAAACAGACAGAGGAAGCCGAACCGAGAAGCGTGACCGACTGGTGTGAGGGTAATGAAGCGAATCTTCAGTATTTTATGTTTTTTTTTTATATTTCTTTGCTTGATCCACGAATATCGTGACCGTAGGAAATCCAAGCTGTGGAGTTGTTGTTTTTTGAACTAGAGTGCTGTGGAGGATTGGCAAGAAGCAGTTTGGGTTGAGAGAGGAACAGTCGAGGGGTGGCCAGCTAAGGTTATGCTGCTTCGGTTGGACACTCACTATCCGTGAGCTATCAGGAGAGTGTCTAATTGTAATCAAATGTTTGTCACAAGCCCTGAAGGGCACCATCGAAGGAAGTTAGGTTTGAGTCAAATCGGATTTGGCTGATAGACAGGAAGTGAAGATCTCGTTTCGAGTTTATATTTAAACCACTTTTTATCGCTGGGTCCAACTTGAGGGTCCAATCGACCGGTTGAGTGTTGCGGGCAGACGGACCCTCGAAGAACCACAACTCTCTCTTAACGCCACAATGAAAGAGAATATGCGAATAATCCACATTGACCCAAAACGTGTGCAAAATAGACGCCCAAAGCATGAATTCGCAAAAACATGGAGTTGTTGGTGGTCTCGCTCGCTGCGTCGTATCCTCGCAAGATGACCAGGTGGCGCGCCGATTCGTGTTTCCGTTTTATTTTTGTTTCGCCCTCCAAAAGAAAGATACGAAACGGCAGAGAGAAGACGAAACCTAAGAGCAACGGCAAAGAGTTGAACTAAAAGTGTTTCCCGGAAGCAGATTTGCTTGCGCGTTTCGTGTTATGCTTCTGAGGCATCCACGAAGTGTGGACATTTCTTTGTAATCAGGTCATATATTTTTAAAAAGCGCTTCTCTCGGGGGTGACTTCGAAATGCTCGAATACCCCCACGTTCGCGTTGATGTTGTTGAAGGATACTATTTATTTTGATCTAAACATCACGGATCGGTCAGCTGTTGTTGGCTGCCGGTTTCGCAGAACGGATCGTTTTTTTGTTTCAAAAGGAAATGAAACGAACCAAACGGGCATGTACCGATGGTTGAGTAACATCAATCGGGAATCGCAAAGCAATAACCAAAGCAAAGACCCTTCACAAGTGATATATGTTTGAATCATAAACCAGAAATAGGTTTATGAATGGGGCCGACTGTCAGAAGGTCAGAAAAATTTCCTCGTGGCGGACACACAGTTCGAATTCGAACCCAATAGTGGCTGTTGCCGCACTGGTTGGGGGGCTTTAACGCCGCGCCGACGACAGCGTTCGAATCGCCTTCGCTATCTTGTTTGGTCAAATTTGGGAATAACATCACGGTACGGGACCGTGACGGGAATGATTTTGGGACCATGCATTGCATATGGATTGCGTTTGTTGAGACAGACAATCAAAACAAATTACAGGAGGCAAAAACAAAATCCCGAAATGGCGAAGGAATTATCTCAGCAGCGAAGAAGTTGTATTACGTGAGCATGTTAGTAAACAAATGATGTTAACACAGTCCTTGAATGTGCGCAGCAAAGTTGCAATCGATAGTCGAGAGCAGGGAGTACCTATCGCTGTTTAATGAACTGCACTCGCAAAATATTCTTGCCTCAGTCGAAGGTCGGTAGTAATCAGTCTACTGATAGCATGGGAAGTCTGGCATACAACAGCTAAGTGGCTTCTGCCGTCCGTCAGGCGACCGAAGGTTCGTCTTGATCGTCGTCGCCGACCGCCGTAGATCATCGAAAGTGATCGCGTGTGTGTAGAAAGGTCAAATGTGCGCAAAAAAGGGCCGCACGAGGGATATTTTAAGAAACGGCCATCGCGTTCACCAACACACCGTGGCAAGGACGCGGCACATACACGCTTCACGCACATTGACGCCGTTGTCGCGGCAGTTGGTCCGGCTGAGGTCTGCTGGTCGCGATTTTTTTCATTAGACTGCGGCAATCATCGCTTCTTCAAGACGTCATGGAAGACCAATTCAATCGGATCCGGTTCGTAGCGACTGCAAATCGTTCTATCATCTCAAGAGAGTGCGAAGCCTTGACCCCTCTCTCCGAGATAGCCATTGGAAACTTTTCACTCGTTTCTGGAAATTTCGCAAAATCTCCGAATGGAACAAAGAACAACTATGAAGGGGTCCAGTACTACACTTGTTTTATAAATGTATGGAAAAGATATGTGACTTACTAATTAATATCAACTAAAAGGCACACATCCTTGGAAGAATAGAGTCCTCTCGTCTCCTGCCTCATTGCCTCTCCTAGGGAAGAGATAGTCGCTAAGATTATGAAAGGAAAGGGTTTCACGATAGTTTGCCACTCCGACCGACGTTTCCTATAAGTTCCATTTTGAACTTGACCTTCAGAGAACAGCTCCTCGTGTCATGGTCCGTTGAGTGCGATGCACCACCCTGCGGCCTGGTGCAACAGCTGCTTTGCTGGTGTACCGGATGTTGCAAGTGCGCGGTAGTTCGGTTTTCTTCTTCAGCCAGAGCGTGCTTTTGCTGGTGATGAAGATAAATGGGCAACACCTTCAGCAACCCATCGTCATGAAGGAGTGACGAAAAATGAAATGACCAGCAGCCGGCCGGCAGCAGCTAATGGTAACATGCTAATAGGGAATTAATGTGCCGGGTGGTGTGATTCGGTCTTCTTTGTGCTGTTTATGGGCTGCTACCGAGCAAAACCGGATGCATCTGTCCCTTGACTGAGGTTACCTATGCACCAACGTCTATATTTAAGTTCCACGGATGGGTAAAAGATGCATATGCATGGGGCCGCCGCCGAATGATCGAGTGCACAAAAATAACTGACGTTCGAGTGTGTCGTGATTTATAAAAGTGTCCGAGGGTCGATAAAAAATTTAAAATGTTTCCCCCCTTTTGCCTGAATTTACTTTCAGATAATGAGCAAAAGAAGCAGCCTTCTCCAGTCGTATTCAGCAGTGTCCCGGATGGGTCACAACGCTTCGCTTCGGTTCTGTTGATCGTTTGACGCCCAAGGCAACGTGAAGTAGTGAAGAAAGCCGTTAGCCATTTCCTACATCCTCTTATTTTGATTCCCAACTTCCTTCCTTCCATTGCCGACGAAAGTAGCAGAGGAGTGGTGCTCTAAGATATCCTGGGTCCCTAAGAGAAAGGGTTAGAAAAGTGTTTCCAGGTTGCTGTCAGCAGCGCAGCAGCGTCCTTCCAAGTAGAAGGGAGTCCTATCTCTCTCGGTGTCGGTAGCTTCGTCAAACGCAACCGAGCCCAGCCGGTCGCGTAAAGGCCTATCTGTCGCGCAGGCCTTTCAGGTTACGCTCTTCGCACACGTCGCGTTGCATAGTCCTTGGCGCGTAAGCACCATCGACTACCAGCCGCCCCACAACCGCTTTCCGAAACGATGGCTGTTTTCACGAAGCTCTGCTTACCAGACATTGTCAAATTAAAACGCTAGTTAGTAAACGCTGTCGTGTCCATCTTCGCGTTTGTCGGTGGTCATTGAATAGAATTTACTAATTTTAACGTTTTTAAGGTACAATATCTTCGTTCTTTGTTTTTGGTTTTTTCCCACCTACACCTCTTTTCCGTTTTCACTCGGCCTCGGTCACCCTAGTCCGAAGCGTTCTACCCAATTGTTGCACAATCTGTTGGTTTCTGCTCACTAAATCATTCAAATCCTTCGTCTGTTTCTGTTAAAACCCTAAAAAAAAACACCATCTGGTTCATTGTGATACTGTGTACTTGCCTAGGAATCGGTTTGTTTGAGCTTTTTTACTCGGTTTTCTGTTTTTGGAAAAACTTACAAAACTTAAATTGCCCGACCGAACACTGTTTTGTTTGACAAACCAACCGTTTCCTCGATTCCGATACTTAACTACTCCCCGCTGGTAGATTATCTCAAGTACACACTCTAGTATTAGGCACTACTTTACATACTTAATAATTTTAATACTAAAGTTTAGCGAACACCACACACCGATCGCTTGGTAAAAGTGTGTTTGTGTGTGCGCGTTTGTGGTGTGATCGCTGAGATTGTTACCCGACAGCCACGGTTGGCACGTGGTTAGGTTACGCATTTTGTTCGAGTCCCTGGCAGAGCTTTCCTTCTGAGGGCCCTGCGTGTAGGCGTATGTTCGAGTAGCTGGAGAGCAAACTGAAGGTTTCCTTTCGTTTTTGGGAATTGCTTTGGCGAATGCAAACACCGAGAGCTAATATTGCATTGCAGTGGACCTGCAAACCCGCGCAGCAACAGCATCCTTGAAGCAGGCATTCAAGTTCAAGTTTGGCTTACTCTAGTTCGTTTGGCTCGTGTAGTTAAAAAAAGGGGAAAGTTTTCTTTTTCTGTTCCAAACGAAAGCACACACACATTCACATCTCAAAGCGTGCCCTTGCGTTGTTTCGGTTGACCCAAAGGACGAGTATTTATTGAAGGACAATTTCTGTTTGTCTCTTAAAGCATTAGTTTAGCATCTTAAGTAGCACTACTTCCTGTGTGTGTCTCTCGCTCTGTATCTCTATCTCTGGTGAGGCACCCAGCCTAGCCAACAAACAATCCCTGTTCCTCCTGCCTTCACTTTCTCACTTCACCGTGTCCGCACGCGGAGATCCGCTTGGCCGGAACCCAGTCGATCTTCCAATAATTCGCAACGCCCAAGGCTAGAACATCTGTTCTCTGCTGAGATAGCAAAAACAACCAAAATGGATCCATTTGCACCGGAAATCCTGTGGATCGTGATCCTCGGATTTGTCATCGCGTTCGTCCTCGCATTCGGCATCGGAGCGAACGATGTCGCGAACTCGTTCGGTACCAGCGTCGGGTCCGGTGTGCTCAGCATACGCCAAGCCTGCTGGCTGGCAACGGTATGCGAAGTGTCCGGCGCGGTGCTTATAGGTGAGTGGTTAGACTCAGCTTGAGACGCCAGGGAACCGGTAGTTTACCCATTTTTTCCGTGTTCCGTAGGCTACAAGGTGTCCGATACGATGCGGAAAGGTATCCTGGAAGTCGAAATGTACAAAGGCAGCGAGGTGGAGCTGATGCTCGGTTGCCTCTCGGCGCTCGGCAGCTCAGCCCTGTGGCTGCTGGTGGCCACATTCCTAAAGATGCCCATCTCCGGTACGCACAGCATCGTCGGCTCCACGATCGGTTTCAGCCTGGTTGCGCGCGGTACACAAGGCCTCAAATGGAACACGCTGTTCACGATCATCGGATCGTGGTTTGTTTCGCCCGTACTCAGTGGCCTGGTCAGTGTGCTGCTCTTTTGGACCATCCGCAAGTTTATCCTGCACGCGAAGAACCCGCTCCGGGCCGGTCTCCTCTCATTGCCCCTCTTCTACGGTGCGACCCTGGCTGTGAATGTTTTTAGTATCGTGCACGACGGACCGAAACGTAAGCATTGGTGGAGTGCGCCCGCGCTCTGCCGCGTTTAACACTCACGCAGAACAAACACAAAACGCAACCAATTATCGATTGCAGTGCTGTGTATGGATGGCATCCCGGTGTGGGTAGCGCTTACCGTCAGCCTAACGATCGGAACTGTGGTAGCAGTGCTTGTCCAGATGTTTATAGTGCCCTGGCAAAGGCGCAAGATTCTCAATGGTGGCGCCGGCACACAGAGGACAGAGTTTACCCTGGGTGACTCTGACGGCGATTCCTCATCGAACGGCAGCCCACGTCGACCGAAGCGTCCTTTGTCTCTGGTTACGGGTGACGGAAAACCGCTGCCGGCGATCACCGAAACCACGGAATTGGTTTCGCTGTCCTCCCAGCAGATGGGCGGAACCCAGAATGGGCTGATGAAGAAGCTATCCAGCGATCTGTCACCCACCGTTGGCGCTGGCGGACCGTACAGCTTCAATCCGGATTTTGTGAAGAAAGCCAACAGCCTACTCAGCGCCCAGGACAAAACTAGTCTAGACAACACGGATCTTACGGTGACGAGCTTGAACTTTATCGACGAGTATCAATCGTTCAACGGGAACGGTCGCTTCCACCTTGGCACGTACTTTGACCAGCGTAACAGCACGACCGTGTCACCGAAATCGCCAGACTCGGGCCAGCTGAGCAACGGAGCGCTAAAGTATGTGCGATCGTGTTAGGTTGATGACCGACATGCTTTTCTAATCGCAAATTTTACATCTTCACAGAGAGCAATCGCAGCCGGCCATGATTGCACTTCAGAACGGAAAAACGACGGCCAGCCCGAAGAGCGACGGCGCACTCCCGCTCACCGACTACACGCTAGTGCCCCAGAGTATGCTAATGGGCGGTACCGGGAACGACATCAAAAAGGATCTGTCCAAGATTGAAGCTGCCGCTGGTCTCGAGCACCCGCTGATCAGTGCGACGCTGTCGCCCAACTCAAGTAAAGTGCCACTGATCGGGGGGAAGGAAGGTTCGGAAGAAGACAACCGGATTCGCAAGGTGACCGAGGAAGAGCCGGAAGATGTGTCGGCACTGTTTTCTTTCCTGCAAGTGCTTACGGCAACCTTCGGTAGCTTCGCTCACGGTGGAAACGATGTGAGGTACGTTGAGTGGACACGGAGAGGTTGTGGCAGGGTTTTTTTGTTTTGGGGCTCATACAAAGTGTGTGGTTCCGTTCCATCCCTCACATTCCAGCAATGCCATTGGACCCCTGATTGCTCTGTTCATGATCTACCGCGAGGGTTCGGTGCTGCAGAAGTCCGAAACGCCGTTGTTGATTCTTTTGTACGGTGGGGTAGGTATTTCCGTCGGTCTTTGGCTGTGGGGCCGCCGCGTGATCGAAACGATCGGCAATGATCTCACCAAAATTACCCCCTCAACGTAAGTAGACTTGAACACGGTTCTTTTTGAGCGGGAAAGTTTCTCATCAGTAGCTTTTTTATTATTCCTCAATCCAGTGGTTTTACCATAGAAATTGGTGCCGCCCTGACCGTGCTCATTGCGTCCAAGATCGGTCTGCCCATCTCGACAACCCATTGCAAGGTCGGTTCGGTCGTGTTCGTGGGCCAGGCCAACGCTCGGCCAACGACAAAAACTACACCACATCATGCAGTCACCGCACAGCAAAAGGCCGTCGACTGGGGCTTGTTCCGTAACATCGTGTACGCCTGGGTTGTTACCGTACCGGTGGCCGCGCTGCTCAGTGCTGGCTTTATGTTGGCTCTTCGAGCGATGGTATTACCGTAAACCTTGGCACCGATTCTTAACAACATCCCACTTAAAGGACAACAAACTAGTGATAGAATACGACAGAACACCCTCGAAGACCACTGACCGCAAAAGAGAACAGCAGTCGTCATGGACTCTCAAATTGAACAAACCGACAGTGCAAAATAACGGGGCGGAAAACATACAAAAAGAAAAGTGGTATAATCCATGCTTGATTGCACAAAAGAATTGGTGAGTGCGTGACAACGTTCAATTCAGCCCTGGTTTTGAAAGGACCTTCCTTTCACCGTTGGACATCGATGCTGCTCCGTCTTATCTCCAGAACTTTATGTAACTTAAGATCCGTTTGATAATGTTAGTTTTGCGACTCGTTTGACCGATCTTTCCCCATCTCAGAATCATTTAGCGACACAAAACTTTAGCCTTCATGCGAGACCCAATGGTTCGTTCAATTAGTATCGAACTGTTACAACTTCTAGTGTTTTCCTTTTCTGATTTTGTTTCGAACACTCTCTTCCATGGAGTGCTAGGTATCGCTAGGTCTTCTCACCATTAAACTGTTCCATTTAGTTGTACTTTAATCATTTTTTCTCACTAGGCTTATGAGTGCTACGGTCTAAAGACTGAAGAAAAAACGGTCAATGATTAGCTGCGTACGAAATACAACGGTCACATGAAGCCGTACGATAAACCTGTTGCTGGCCAAGCAGGTATTAATCCGTTGGAAAGAGCTGGTGAGAGAGCAACAGTTAGGCAACAGAAGCGTTTAGTATTGCGATGAATGAGTGGATACATCTAAGAAGCGCATATTTCGTTGGCACGGCCGAGAGGATAGGGTTTGATTAACTATGTTGCAAAACCGATCAATCATTCATCTAACTGCAGCGTAGTAAGCACACGGACAAAATGTTACGAAAAATTTAAAATATCTAAATAATTTGCGGCCGAAAACACGTTACACATAAAATAGTCCATTACAAATACAAACAATGCTATGGCAGACGGAAGGAAGAAGCAACCGGCAAACAAACATCTAAAGCATTAGCCGTACCATCTAACGTAGTCGTCGTTAGTGTTACTTAGTGAGGTACAGTCCAGTAGCATATAATGCAGAAAAACAAACATGCAACTGTAGCGAGTAGAGTGAGATTTCCGTAGCCGAAATGTGTCGATAAGAAATACATGAAACCTACATACAGCATAAGCATCAACTACACACGCTAACCAACCGCTTAAAGCGTAATACAGCTAGAAAAGGAAGAAAACCATGCATCAAAAAGCATTAAAACGAAAAAACGGAACACTTCTCATTTATAGTTATCGTTAACCGTAAGCCCTGCTGCGGCATAATCAAATGACAAACTTCTGCTCAGGCTACCGAAAATGGTCTACTCCTGGTCTATCTGCCGACTGTTTTACCATTCGTTTTCAGGTTTCTCTTCCCCAGAACCATGCACCAAACGCAACACTCTGTCAATTGCCAACAAATCGCCCATCCTTGCAGGGTCCAATCGGGACACTGGACGAGTGTCTGGTGTTATTCGCCCACGAACACCGTGATGCTTTGTTGTGGAAACTAGACTTTTATAAACATGTAGTCACCAGCGCCATCGGAATCCGGCCACACTATCACATCGCGAGCGACCGCGCCAATGCTGCCAAATTGTTGCTTTTCTTTACTCTTATACACTGACATACATACCCAACACACACATACACATATATGAAAGTACAATTGTCGGAGAGCCAAATTGTGTGCTGAACAATAACCTTTCCTCTTCCCGTCGATGTTTGTCGGGGCTGTTGAGTTGGCATGTATTTTGGTGTCCTACCCTGGGTCTCGAGAACATCTTGGCCCTATCCGATCCGATATCTTCCGTTCGCTAGTTCACCATGCGAATTCCATAGAATCCGTCCCGATACGGAGGGAAGGAAGAAATGAACAAAACAATGGAATCGATGCTGCATTTTCAATCTCGCTTGAGCAAAAGCGGCAGAAACGATAACAAGGTACAGAATGACGATCGCTACCCAGAAGAGCAGTGTGGGAACAGAAAATGTTGGACGAAACAGAAACATTTGAAACAAATATTATCCCATGTGATTCTACCAATCTCACCGTATATAGTTAACGCGGCGTCACAGCCCACTGACCGGCGTGACGCCGTGTATCGATGTGTATTGTTACTGTGTGCAGTGGGGGAAGCGCAGGTGGCTGGCCACAGCGAGGTGGACTACTTGCCGCCACCAACCATGCGACCGTTGTTATGCATATTTAATGTTAAAGTGAACATCCGACGCAGTTCCGGTAGAGAGCTGCTATGCAGTTTGTCCAACCGTTAGTTGATGAAAATCATTGTCGTTTAGAAACCAAAATAAAACAACAAAACGGAAAAGAAAAACAATCGAACAGTAACAGTAAAGTCCACTAACCAAACGCAACAAGAAGTCAAACACGAAATAAAAGTTCTGGATGTTACACTACAGCGATGATCCTCTGTGGAACACGAGTTCCTTTGCCGATTCTGCTGGTCGTGTCCGTTGTGTTCTGGCCGTATTGTTCTGCTGTCGTTTTGGGATCTTGAAAGAACGGTAAAAATAAAACAACTATAAGAAGAGCTTTGATAGCGAGTGTTCAAACGGTAGAGTACTGGAGAGTGTGATATTCTTGGATACACATTTTTACTTTACTATTCAAGAATACTTTTGATACATATTTTCTGCATTTTTTTTGCTAAACTTCGCCAAAATGATGAAAGTTGATCGAAATTGAAAAAACTAATTGAAAGTAAAGAATTAACTTTTCCAGAAGACTTGCTTACTTGGCAAGAGCTGTCCCTAGTTCTTTACTAGCTACGTTAGGTGGAATCTTTATTCATCTTGTTTTTCCAAAATTAGCACAAGGCATACTCGCGTAACGTAGCACTGCACAGCTTGATCAGTGATCGTAGACGAACGGTTAGAGACTCCATGTAGCAAAACATGTCAAAATCGGTAAAGCCAAATACTCCCCCAAAGTGTCCCAATATTCCCCGATTCTTTTGTGGCATTTTACAGATGCGCTTTGCGATAGTCTTCAAAACAATTTGTTGTCGAGTGGCCACAATTTTGTGACTTTCAGTTTCAATATTTATCTTTTCATTTCCACCCCCCCGCGACGAGAGTGCGGAAACAAAAAGCTTCTAAAATACGAAGCCTCCCAAAGGATGCGTAGGACTAGTCCGAATGTGAATGTGCTAAATACGATAAGAACGTTACTTTTGACGTGAATTCAACGTGAAACCAAACCCAAAAGAAAATAGTAGGAAATCTATCGTGTTGCTAAGTCTCAAACGAACCCCATTTTGAAAGGCCACATCAATGAGGAAGAGGAAGGCCACTGGTGAGGTACGAAGCAGCAAAACGCGTTAATCATACGTCATACCGAGCATCTTTCATACGTGACATGAGTAGGACTGTGGGTTGGCTAGGATAATGGAATTGATACCGAAAAAAAAACAATGGCGTACCAACTAAAAGCGGCACCGACAAAGACAAGTACATTAATGGGGCTGATTGCGAACAAGGAACGATGGCAGGAAAATATTCAAACGTTGTTGGATTATTCAAATACTTACAAACATACGGGGAAACTGATCCAACGACGTTTGAGTAGAGTGAACGGAGACCAATGTGCAAAACCAGCACGGCACGGCATTGAGATGAGTGCGAGAGTATGAAAGCGAAAATTCGTAGAATAAAAACCTAACCGGATGGGTTTTGACGGACGGAAATGCGTGATATACGGAAGAATAACAGGAGTTCAAAAAAATGCGTGCGAACGGTACGGTGTGACGCAAAAGTAAAAGGGGGAATCCGATACAAGAAGAAGCTCTCAAATCAATAAAGTTAAGTTAAGTATGACCTCGGTGGAGAATTATAAATTATCCGAATTCTGATCGGCTTTCCTTTCTACTACCTACTGATGGGATCGTCTGAAGGAGATCATAGCCACAACATTGTTTCGTGCTTTGCTTTTATTATCAACCTTGTCACAGATAGTTTTATGAAAAAAAATTACAATTAAAACGTTTGTAGCACTTGCTAGAACACAGTAACAGCTCAACGAAGTAGGAACTAAGAAGCTGTCTAATCGTTCGACAAAAGCGAACGACGCAGCGAACGTGGCGTACATCAACTGGTTGATCTGCTTTAAAGTAATCGAAAGATACTTTCAGCAACAGTCAGTGCTACGGGTACGAGACACAGAATCGTATGGACTGTCACGGCTGCGGCATTTTCATGAGGCGTTACCAACGCGTCCGATGTTATTCCTGTAGCATGATCGATCATCTCTGTAGTGTTCGGGCTGCCAGCATTAGGCGTGTCCGTTGCGGATGAAGCTGTCGTCGTCGTCGGACTCACCAATGCTGACGGTAAAGTTTTACTACTTCCCGTAGTGCCAGTTTCCTCAGTGCGATGAGTGATGATCGATGTTGGTGAAGTAGTGTTTGAAACAAGTGGTGCTGTATCGGGAAGCTCATCGGAGCTGCTTTCCGATCGCACGCCATCCGCTTCATCGATACGTAGCTCTTCAGAAGAGTCCATGGCGGCTTTAGATTTTGTACTAAATTCTATGCCATCGGTAGTTTTATGTTCCATCGATCGCTGCTCTTCTGATTCACTGGAATGCTCCATATCTGTCGTTGATCTGCCTGATACTGGTATTGTTGTAGTTTGAAGTACCGATAAAAACGTTGCACTTGCCTCATGCTCCGTCATTTTTGTTGGTGCAACGGAAGGTTCGGTTTCAAAATGTGAATGCGTTGTCAGGTCGTTGCTACTAGTAACCACCTCAAAAGTCGAAGCTACCATTGATGTGACATTCGTACGATCGAAGCTATCAATGGTGGTCGGTGTCGGTGAAATAAACTTTCCTGCAGTAATAGCAGTGGTAATTTCGGTAGTATAGTGGGTAAACGCAGATGTAGCACCAACAACGTTTTCTGACGATGTTGTTTCTGTGCTTTCGTATTGCTTCGTAGTCAGTGTCGGTTCCTTTTCGCTGTTCGAAGTCGATGAACTATCTTTCACAGTTGGCGTGGTTTTCTTGGTAATCATTCTGTTGCTTCCGTCATATTCTGTCAAACGCACCGCATTTTCGTTACTACTTGCTGAATCCATTTTGTCCTCGTTGCCTGTAGCTGCTGTAACCTCTTGTGTGATTGTTGTAACGCCTTCGGCAGAAGTATTGTCCTGAGAAGTTTCTTCTGAGCTGGATGCAGTGTTTGGTTTAATTGTAACCGCCGTAGAGGTGATGCTGAGTTGTTCCGTGCTTTTCTCATCGTCCGTCAATACGGTATGTACCGCTACAACGTTAGAAATAGTTGTAGTCTCACGGGTGGTGGTTGTTGAAATTGTTTCGACATAAGCCTCCGTTGACGCTGGTTTCGCACTGCCATGTTGTTCTGTAGACTTTATTAAACCGTCATTCCCGTACGGGATTACCGTGGCACTTCCGGAAACCATTGTTGTTGTGTCGATGTAACTTTCTGCTTCCGTTGTCACCACATGTGTGTGAATTTCACTATTGGACGCTGTTACTGCTGCTTCGACTAAAGCGGTTGTAGGGATCTCGCTAACCATGGGGGTTTCGCTGATTGTTTTAGCTTCTAATTCACCAGGAACTATCAGGGCAGTGTATTCTGCGATCGAAGATGGTAATTCCGTGTTGGCCGTTGTTATTTCAGTTGCAGCAGGATCAGTAACCATCCGTGTTGTGATGGGTACGGGAGTAGTTGCTTCCTCAACTAGCGACGTTACCTCTGTGTTTCCAGAGTATGTGGTAAATATCGTAGCGCTGCTCAGGGTAGTAGTTTGCTCATCCGTTGAAAAGACTGCAGTAGTCACCGGTAGTTTACTTGTAGTGTACGGTATAGCACTATCTTCTACGACAACCTGATTTACAGTAGTAATTATCACTTCCATAGTATGATCTGATGAAGCGGTCGTTAACGAAGTAGACTTTGTAATCTCTTCCTCAGTGGAACTCGTTGCTTTTGATGTAATCGGTGGTATAGTTACGGGTTCGGTAGTTCCAACAGTGGTAGCCGTTGTACTGGGTGGCAGAACAGTTGAGGTCGTCATGCTTACGTCACTATCCTCACTCTCTGTTGGTACGAGTTCGGCTACAACATTTCCAGCCGCCACTACACTTGTTGTAGATTCTGTCATCGGGGTAGTAGTTACTTCGTAAGTTAACATAGTTGTCAAATTTAGCTCGCTTCTGGTTTCTGTTGGGACCCTGCTGGTTAGTTCCTTTCTTTCTTCATTCGATTCCTCGATGTGGTTAGTGTCGACAAGACTGTTCCCGACTTCGTGACTCGTTGCTCTCTGCTTGATCTCTAGTGAGTCTGTAACTTTTGGTAATTCGGTTACAATCGACGCCGTAACTGTTGCTTCCGATAAATCGCGACTGTTGGCGACTAGTTCTTGTGTAAGCCCATTCTCATTCGATCTCTCTGCAATTTCGGGCATTGCAGTCTCATTTTCGGTGCCATTTTCACTCTTCTCATTTTGTACCGGTGCCACGGCCATTACAGTGTTTGATGCAGTTTCGGTAGCCTCGCTGGGTAACTCGTTTGCTACTTTTTGAAGGCTCACCTCACGATTCCGGGGAATGCTACCACCTCCAGGTAACGTGCTAGTCGTTTCGAGTCGATTTGTGGTTGTATTAACAGTACGCACGATTTCGATTGAGTTGTCTACATCACCCTCCGGTGTAACAATGTCGTGCCCTGGTGCAGCCGTTGGTTGCACGGTAGATTGGTTCCATGGCATATGAGTGGTCAGTTTCTGCTCCTTTGAGTCGTGTCGCCCTATATCGCTCGTATCGGTTCGCGTGCTGACGCTGGTGGTGTTCTTCGGTCGATCGTCCTCCTCGGACACATCGATGAGTGTATCGATACGATCACCGTCAATGTCCTGATCGGGAAACTCCACTTTGTTTAACACCTTCGGACTGTGGAGTAGAGTGATGGGAACGAATTGCCTTTCATCAGTAAGTGATGCACAATGGAAGCAATTACTGTTGAGATTGAAGGTTATTGACCTCCACAAGCAGTAACGCGAAGAGTAACTTTACCTTTCACGAAACACAGGGCTCCCGGTTGCCAAGCCTACCGCCAGGACAATACAAAGTGCCCAGGTCACAGCACGCGCCATGTTTTAAGAGGCTGGATTCTTACAGTCCTTGCACCAGTTCACTAACTTCAAAGGTGTCCTTTTGCTATGTAAATCTAATGCTAGCAGCGTTGCTCCGCAGATTGACCTTCACTTGCTGCTGCTTCGTTAACGAATGGCCAGTGCACCGTTCGTACGGTCACTTTTAATCACTTCTTAAATAGAATCCCTAGCCGTGCTTCGCGCCCGCTGCAGATGACACCTGTCTGGCCACCCTGTTAGACCTCTGCCGCCAGCTCAGTCGTTTGCTAATGTATGACTCTCCCAGTGTCCTTAACGCCGGTGTCTGATGCACCACCTGCTGCAGCAAGCCGTAAACGATAACTAAATTATCATCACGAAAACCATCAGCCGGACATTTCTTTCCGAGGCCGGCACCATCTACGGCGGCTGATTGATTTTTATTGTCGTCTACCCCACCTAAGCCACTGCTGGCAAGGATCTCACATACGTACTCAGTGACAAGGTCGAAGGACACCACCAGATCGCACGACTTGCAGGTGCCTCCTTACGAATGCTTAATGTTTTGGGTGATTGCAATATCGCACCCGTATTGGTAGCCGCAGCCGAATTTGGCCAACAATGCGTGACACACCCAACGCACAAATGGCGCCTGCAGCCCATCGGCGACCCTTTGGAAGGTCCTTTCTGACCTGTCTGTCTGGCTGTCTAGGGTCTCGTCCCGTGCGTCACCGCTCTGTTATGGCCCTCGATTCATGCCCGGAGATAGCAGTATGTCAACCGGCGGCGTGTAAGAGCAAGAAAGAGCTCCTGATTACTTCCGTTTTAGGGGTAGTAATATTCGTCTCACCCTGTCGCACCCGCACTGCCGTTGTCCCGCAGAGGAGGCCAGCCGGTTAAGTCACATGATGGATCACTTCAGGCTCATTGTTGTGGGCGTCGAGCAGGGAGACAATTAGCATTAGAATAGGTTTACCTCGCCAGCGGCGACAACATCGACAGCAGCTCTTCGGTACAGCCAAGGTTTAGGCCGGTGGCACCACTTGCAGGACCACTGGAGTCTTCGGTACCTGTAACACACCGCCGAGCACTTCGCTTTGTGCCTGTTACCCGTTCACCGATACATCAGTTAATTACGTTGTGGCTACATCCTCTTACTCAACGTTGGAAATAAAAAACAAAACTTCGCCAGGAACATTTGTATCTTGCATCAGGGACAGAGGGTGTATTGATTGGTTATGGATTGGACATTTTTACCGACCTTAACCCCAACGACACGCTCAGCTGGACCCGTTCCCGTCCTGATTACTGTAACGTGGTACTAACGCCATGTGGTTTGAGTCCATCTGCCCTGCTTTCGGCGATCCGTCTGGACTTGGGCGAGATCAATAATTGAACTAAATTACAGTCGGCGGTTGTCGTATCCTAGTAAAGATATTGTTCTTTAAAGCTACTAACGATTTTCCCGAGCAATGTTGGTCTGGTGCCGTTCCCGAATGATCGTAACTTACGCTTTCTGCAATGCGAACACTTTACTTCATCGGTTCTGCAAACGCTAGGCAAATGGCTGCTTTTTTCGTATTAATGTTTATTAGTTTTGTTTTCCATCAGATTCTAATGTTTTATTTCATTTTATTTATTCTCCCATTCCAGCTTCGGGGCGCATTTCAACAATGTTACGTCAACTGTACGGGGCCCATCCGCGCGGTGTGTATTATTTTTAGCTATCTCCCCGTTTCCGTAAGGTTGATTTATTTCTTAACATCGTGTATAGCCGTAGGTTCCGTTTCTGTAAACTACCCGCCCGTTTTCCGCCTGCCCTCCGATCCATTCGCGAAGAAGATAGGTAGTCGAGGGTTTCAAGTTTTGTTCCGAATCCTAGTGTTTGGGGTTTTAAGTTTCACTTCACTTACTATGTACTATTACGCTCGCTTCGTATGAGTTCTTTTTTTCTATTGTGGTTGTTCTGCCGCTTCTGCCGCTTTGAACGATCCAAACGATCGCTTCGCTCGATGACCGCTGCCGTTTGGTGTTGCTCAACACAAATTGGAAACCTAGCCAAGAACGGTCAATCAGGATCGAAACGATAGGTTCAGAGATTATTGTAATCGTTCATCGTCTAAAGGCGTAGGTTTGTAGTAGCGTTACTGTGTGGTGTGTTCAGTTTCGGTTGTTTCGCGACTTCCCTGTGCGCTGCCGATCGTCCCAGTTCTCTACCCCGCCAGGGGGACGATCGGTTCAGTAATGGTTATATGAATGTATGTTTTCCTGTAATAGTTATTAGCCTTTGCAGTTGGTAGCGACGCCATCGTTTAGTAACCAAAAAACCATTAGGATTTAGGTAGTCGTTCGGAATAAAACGGTATCACTATCGTTTCGTTTTCGTTGTGAAAATGGGAAAGCTGAACGGCTGTTCTGTCATGGTAGCATTTAGTAACACATAAATATTTCAATAAGATCTCTTACTTACTTTCTCACTGTTACACCGTCTGCTGTTGGCTACGTATTCCCTTATCGTTAATTTCCGTTTGATTTTTAGTAAACTCTACTCCACTCCAGACGGTCGAATAGTTCAATTCAATTCATTTGATTTAGCTAAAATGTACAGGATTTTTGGAATTGTAGTTCTATTCGTTTTATACATGCCGCTAGTAGGATCATCCCTTGATACGTTAGATATTTAGAAAAGAACCATCGTGAACGAATTCGAATCTTCCCGAAACTGAACTGAATCTGTTTGGCATTTGTGTTTGTTTGCATGGTTTGCGCTGCCACGTGTTGTTAAAAAAGGATATCCCAGTACGAAGAGCAGCACGCAACTCACTCAAAAGTTCTGGTTGTTTGTTTTTGATTTCGAATTTTTTTGCTTTTGTCACTGAAGGGCAATAACGAAAAGCTATTGTGCGCGTAGGAAACAACAAACGAGTTTGAGCAAAAGGCAAACACGGCGTGTTCGTGCTAAAGTATATAGTTTAGTTCGAAAAGGCGATTCCGCTGGAGTGTGCAGTACTGTGTACTTCGTAGCGGCACTTTAGTTTACTAGTAATTGGAACGCCCAAAACTATCCACCAAGCTTGCTTACGAATAGATATTGGCTAGGTATGAAAGCTGTACAATCGATTGCAAGTGTGTGGGCCATCCGGTTCCGCTTCGGTTTGATTAGAAATTTATTGAAAGTATATGTTACTTGCAGACACCGTTTGGATAGAAAATAACTTCACATAGATTAGAAGTCCCCCCGGCGTCGATATCGTTTTTCTAGGCCAGCCGTTGCGTTGTGATCGATGTAGCGTTTCCATACAGAGTGTCAAAATAGAGACAAAAAATCGATAGAAACAAAAGGTCACCAATAAACGCTCGCCCAAAACGGTTTCTGATTGTAAACTGTAATACTTGTGATGTTTCGTCGTCGAACCCTCCACGGCCGGCGGTGTGGTGGCCGGTAAAACCTAGACTATTGGGTTGACTATTGCACCTTAGGTTTGGATTGTTTGTGTACCTCTGCTCAGGAGTTTGTGGTGGTGAAACGGGTCTTGTAGATTGCTTCACGCCGCCCGGTACGGCGGCGTCTGAATACTCTCGTTGTGTGTTCTTTGTTGCGTGTTGTGCTTCGTTGAGTAGCCCGATTCCTTCCCTACCGCCCCCAGTGTTCCCTCCACCGTGTCTGCAAGGGCCGGCATCCCCTTTCATATGTTTTGTTCGTTGTGAAAAAAGAAGATTGCCAGGACATTCGAGATTGACCGGACATTCGAAGGATTCGTTATATGCTATCGTTTCATTGTGTCTGTGGGTGTGTACTATTGCTGTGACATGTTCTATCCATAGTTTATGCTTTCGGTTGCTAGTTTGTAGCGATCCTTTGATATGATTTCTACTTGTTTGCATTGTTTCTGGTTAATTCGAGTTCATGGTATGGTGTATGTCAGCGATCCGTCCACGGGACTGGCGCGCAATTCGACTAACTAACGATAGATTAAAACCACCAAACGCAACCACAAGCTGCGTGGCTGCTGCTTTCGGCTGCCGCCAAGAGAAACTCCAGACTCGAACACAAAAATGAACGTGTTGGTGTTAAGGCAGAGAGACTCACTACTGGAAACAATGGATAACCACTAAACCAGGTTTGTTATACGTGCTTCACCTGTTTTACGCCTCGTTCGGTCACTTGTGGCTTGCTTTACCGTTTAAACACAAAACTAACAGCGATGCGTTGCAGAGCGCGCATTTTGTTACATTCTAGCAGGTAGCGTCGTTTTTTTATGAACAGTATCCCCAGTGCGGATTGACCGGTGGATCGGAGAGCGAACGTAGTGTCGCAGTTGCGCAGAGCTTGGCAAACAGGAAGCAATAGTGATGAGCGAAGTTTTGGAGGAACGTAAAAGCTAGAAGGGTTCCGAAAGAGGGCTTACGGCTAGAAAGACGGCGATCGTGTTGGTCAGCTACCTCTACTGTTCGCCGTTGCAGAACTCACATTCGCACGGGGCTCTCCTTGGCCCGTGTTTGTCCGCTGAGTGAGATAATTTCTTAGTGAATGATGCTTGTTATAATATGATTTTCATAATTCGCAATAATGACAGCGGCCACAGCCCTCCTTTTGCTGATCGGCTGTGGAGCCGCCCATATTTACATTTTTTTTTTCTTATTGGTTCGTTAAGGTTCTTGCGTTGCATTCTTATTTTTGTCTGTCATAAGTTTTATGTTATGTCTGTTTTACTTTTTATGTTATTGTTAGAGGACGTATCGTAAGGGGCCGTACGGTTATTTTTTTCGAAATAATAAACCAGGAAAACCACTGTGAATGGCAAATGGGACAAACGCAAGATACGAAACGTCCCCCGCTTAACCTTTTAATGCTCCATCGAGTAAGGTTATCTTCTTCGTCTTCGTCGCGACTGGGACTGGACATTCGTAAGCTTTCCAATAATTTCCACTTTCCATCGCCAAAGGTAATGAAGCATTCGTTTGCGCAATGAGACGTCCAGCGTTCCGGACAGAGGGGGAAGTGGTTCTAGGGGGAATCGTTATCACTGAAGCTGCTACTGTACAGCTATGTAAGCTCGCCGAAAAACCCCTAGGTTTAACGAAACGGAACAGCCAAGGTTAAGCAGCCGTTTTATGCGCCCCTTCAACAGACACGCACGGTGCTGTAACCGCACAAAGCTCCATACGAGTTTGAAAACAATGTTATCCGATTCTACGTCCGTTGTGTGAGGGTTTTTTGGCGAATCTAGGTTTTGCTACGGAACTACAACTGGCCTGGCTGGCTTGTGCCAGCTTTCAGGTGCTTTCCGAGGGTTCCCTTCTGGCTTCCGCTTTACAGTACGGGTAATGGGGTGAAACTGCGTGTGACGGTAATGAGTGTTCGGCAGGCATCTTTATCGGGTTCGAGTTAAGTGATCCTTTGATCCTTTGATTTATTCCTACACCGTCTGCTTCGGTCGGTAAAGTAGACCGAAAGACTCCGCTTCCGATCGTCTCGGCCACGCAGCCAGCCGGCGGTCCTCCAGTACGCTAATACTAACGTTCCCAAGTCAAATGTAGAGCAATCACAGAGATTAGTTTAAGTAATACGTTCGCGGCGAAGCCGGTGTTGTGTAGGCCCGGCCGGTGTCGTTGAAATGTCTCACTGTGCAGCGCTGCCAACGGTCAGCCTGCGACTGCGTCTGCTGGCACCAGCTGTATTTCGCTTCAGGCGTGCTCGGCTCCCCGGACCATTCTAGCTTAGTTATGTCGACTCCAAAGAAATTCAGGCCCATTGGACGCCAGTTACCGAGAGCTGGAACTAAGAATATCATTGGGTTTTCCGATTAAGCGCGGTCTAGACACGATAGGCTCGGGCAGAGAGAAGCATCGCCGAGAGAGTGTATGTGGAACAACCTCCTGCATCCAGCCACCCAAGTCAAAGACGAGTCCGACCATTCTTGGAACATCGATCGCAGAAGGACGCAGAAAATGTCGACCAGCACCGGCGGGCGGGTGTCAAGGAGCAACCCACCCTAAATGGTCCACACGTGCACCTTTTCGGCCACCACGCACCAGGACGCCCGCTCGTAGTACGAGGACACGATGTGCAGGCTCGTGACGTGGTGGTTGATCAGCGCGTCCAGTTCACCCTCGCGGAACACGTGGTAGTACCGGTGGTGTGTGGCGGATCCGCCGACCGACGGACTGTCCAGTGAAGCCGTGCTGGTCGAGTGAGCCCACGAGTCGACGCTGGTGTGCGATTCGAATGACGGGACCGAAGACTTTTTCGTCGCCGACAATGGCTTCCGTTCACTGGGCGCCGCTGGACCACTTCCGGGTGGCACGATCGTCGTGCCGGCCACCAAGCAAGGGCCACCGCCGATCGTCGGGCCGTGTACCGGTGCCGAGGCTCCATTCCAGCGGGCACTGTGTCTTTCGCTCGTATCCTTTGCGCTACAGCTACTGCTCCCACTGCTGCTGCCGAGTTGATAGTCGCCGGTCAGGTGCCCGTGGACTCCGAGTTGAGCTCCGGCGAAGCCAAGCACCTTGCTACGTCGCCCCTTCTGTCCGTCTATGACGGTGCTGGCCGCCGTACCGTTACCGAACCCGGACGTCAACCCGGACGGACGTTGCTCGTCGGCGCTGAACGGCCCACCGTGTGGATGCTCCTCGGAGCTGTCCTCATCCTGTATCAGCAGCGCGGTGTCGTTCGACAGTTCCGGATCGTCCTCGTCCACCTCTGGGATGATGACGAAGTCGTCCACAATTTTGCCACCGAGATTCTTGCCGCACTTCCCGCTCGTAGTCGCCCCTTTCGCAACGCCTGCCAACCCGCTAGTGGATGGCGTGGCCGCTTGCAGCGTTCCGTCACTCGCCGTACCGAATCGCCGATCGTCAAATTCGTCCAGCTCCTCGTCGTCGCCCTCTTCCTGTATGATCGGGGCCATGGACGAGCTGTAGCTCGGACCGAGCGAGTCGTTGCTGCCACCGAACTGACCACTCAAGCTGGAGCTACTGCCCGAGCCCAGATTGCTGAGGTTCGCCAGCATCAGGCGCCGTTCGCGCAGTTCCGCCCGCAGCTGGCTCAGATCGCGCAGATCCCCGTTCAGCTTCTTCAGGTAGGGGTCCACCATCAGCGCCTGGGACTCGACTGGCCCCGGCCGCCCCGAATCCGTTCCGAACACGTCGTCGTTGTCGTCGTCGAAACTTTCGTTCCGCCGCTTTTCATTCTCCAGCTCCTTCAGCAGCTGGGCGCTTAGCTTTTCGGCAAAGTCGACCAGATGTTGCCGCGAAGGCGAGAGCGTGTCGCCAGTATGTGTCGCTGGCCCCAGGTCGACCAGCTGCAGTTGTGCCGCCGTCGTCGAGGAGGTTTTGTCGAGCAGACCGTTGAACCGCGTCGGCTTCCCATCGACACTGTCCCGCGCCGGGATCACCATGTCGACGACGTCCTCCAGTTTGTGCGCTACGACGGCGGCCGCTTCCACTAGCGGTGGAATCAGGGAACTGGCGACCGGTGGATCCGGTGGCCCGGTGGCTGGCTGGTGGAAGGCTGCGGCAGGCTGTGGCGAGAGGGGAGGCCTCAGTGCGCTGATCACACTGTCGATCGAGTCCGGTGACGAGGGTTCGCTCGAGTCACTGTCCAGATCGTCCGTTTCCGGGTTGAACAGCTCGAGCGACAGCAGCTTTGGCACGGGCACCGGTACCGCGGAGCTGGTGCCGGCTGCCGCCGACGTTTGCCGGCGCAATATCGGGTAGTTACCGCTGCGCCGAAACTTCGGGATCGGCGGCAGGTCCTTGATCTGCTGGCGCGTGATCTTCTGCGGTGCGGACGACTTTTGCGGCGAACTGTGCGACGTGCTTTTGCCTGTCCGGACCGACGCACTGGGTGCTGGTGTATTGGTCGCCGCGCTGGTGCCAGAACCACCACCAGCACACGTTTGTTGGCTGGAAGCTAACGTAGTCGCTGCGGCTACGGTAGTCGTTGTCACGATCGGAGTGAACGCCTCACGATCGGTGGCGCTGGTTGGTTCTTTCGGGAGGACCAGTTGCTGCTGCTCCATCTGCCACGGCAGGACGGCCGTCTCTTCGAACGTGAACCGTTGTTCACAGTCCGGCGCGGTGCTGCCACTTTCGCCACTGCCGTAACCACCGTTCGGTGTCGCCCCGGGGTCAGGCTTCGTTCGGGGCGGTGCCGGCGAATGCGCCGGCGTCGGGCACGGCATCACTAGGGGAGACGTTGGCACTGATGTGGAAGGCATGCGACTTACTGCTCCTGCTGCTCCTACCGCTCCCGGGCTGTACAAATCGGGCACGCATTTGGACGGGCCACCGCTACAAGTTCCGTTGGCTCCATTGGGTCCACCACCGACGACACTACACACTCCGTTCGGTGGCACTTGCTGCTGCTGGTGTGGTTGCGTTGGTTGCTGTTGCTGGGGTTGCTGTTGGTCTGGCTTAGGAATATAGATCACAGATGCAAAACTGTCCTCCGACTCAATACTGGTATCACTTTGCAGACTGCTATCTTTGGAGGAATCTGTTTCGAATGCAGGCAGAGAGAGAGATAGAAAGAGAGAGAGAGAAGGACAGAGAGCAAGATTAGTACAAGTCTGGCCAGCTCAGCCGCCTTCGCTACCGGCTACAGTCTAATAGAGGCAAGCGGAAGGTGGTTATTGTGAATAAAATATTAGTATAGGTGAATAGGCGTAAGGTGCGTAAGGTTGGTTCTGATGGCCGGATCTCGGAACAGTTGCATGAACGTATGGCGATCGAGCGATGGTGGTGACGGTGCGATCGGTGAAAATGGAATGGCAAGGCACACAATGAGTGGAGGACCCGGCGACGCATCGATGGACGCTTCGGGTGAATGGCTTCGAGCAGATCGGTGCAAAAACAGGGAGGAAAGATGCAGAGACAAATGAACCCTAACGAACGGTCTGATAATCTGAGATGAGATCGAGCTCGATGCCGTCCCTGTATGATGACGATCAAATGGAAGGTTGACATGTGACATTCCGAACATGAACCAAAT